>NC_048585.1:380000-530000 GCF_013265735.2 Oncorhynchus mykiss
GTCAACTAGGAGGAGAGAGGTCAACCAGGAGGAGAGGGAACGTATAGAAGGTCAACTAGGAGGAGAGAGGTCAACTAGGAGGAGAGGGAACGTATAGAAGGTCAACTAGGAGGAGAGAGGTCAACTAGGAGGAGAGAGAACATATAAAAGGTCAACTAGGAGGAGAGAGGTCAACTAGGAGGAGAGGGAACGTATAGAAGGTCAACTAGGAGGAGAGAGGTCAACTAGGAGGAGAGAGAACGTATAGAAGATCAACTAGGAGGAGAGAGGTCAACTAGGAGGAGAGGGAACGTATAGAAGGTCAACTAGGAGGAGAGAGGTCAACTAGGAGGAGAGGGAACGTATAGAAGATAAACTAGGAGGAGAGAGGTCAACTAGGAGGAGAGGGAACGTATAGAAGGTCAACTAGGAGGAGAGAGGTCAACTAGGAGGAGAGATAACGTATAGAAGATCAACTAGGAGGAGAGAGGTCAACTAGGAGGAGAGGGAACGTATAGAAGGTCAACTAGGAGGAGAGAGGTCAACTAGGAGGAGAGGGAACGTATAGAAGATAAACTAGGAGGAGAGAGGTCAACTAGGAGGAGAGGGAACGTATAGAAGGTCAACTAGGAGGAGAGAGGTCAACTAGGAGTAGAGAGAACGTATAGAAGATCAACTAGGAGGAGAGAGGTCAACTAGGAGGAGAGGGAACGTATAGAAGGTCAACTAGGAGGAGAGAGGTCAACTAGGAGGAGAGAGGTCAACTAGGAGGAGAGAGAACGTATAGAAGGTCAACTAGGAGGAGAGAGGTCAACTAGGAGGAGAGAGAACGTATAGAAGATCAACTAGGAGGAGAGAGGTAAACTAGGAGGAGAGGGGTCAACTAGGAGGAGAGAGGTCAACTAGGAGGAGAGAGGTCAACTAGGAGGAGAGGGAACGTATAGAAGGTCAACTAGGAGGAGAGAGGTCAACTAGGAGGAGAGAGAACGTATAGAAGGTCAACTAGGAGGAGAGAGGTCAACTAGGAGGAGAGGGAACGTATAGAAGGTCAACTAGGAGGAGAGAGGTCAACTAGGACGGGAGGGAACGTATAGAAGGTCAACTAGGAGGAGAGAGGTCAACTAGGAGGAGAGAGAACATATAGAAGGTCAACTAGGAGGAGAGAGAACATATAGAAGGTCAACTAGGAGGAGAGAGGTCAACTAGGAGGAGAGAGAACATATAAAAGGTCAACTAGGAGGAGAGAGGTCAACTAGGAGGAGAGAGAACGTATAGAAGATAAACTAGGAGGAGAGAGGTCAACTAGGAGGAGAGAGAACGTATAGAAGGTCAACTAGGAGGAGAGAGAACATATAGAAGATCAACTAGGAGGAGAGAGGTCAACTAGGAGGAGAGAGAACATATAAAAGGTCAACTAGGAGGAGAGAGAACATATAAAAGGTCAACTAGGAGGAGAGAGGTTAACTAGGAGGAGAGAGAACGTATAGAAGGTCAACTAGGAGGAGAGAGAACATATAGAAGATCAACTAGGAGGAGAGAGGTCAACTAGGAGGAGAGAGAACATATAAAAGGTCAACTAGGAGGAGAGAGGTCAACTAGGAGGAGAGGGAACGTATAGAAGATCAACTAGGAGGAGAGAGGTCAACTAGGAGGAGAGAGAACATATAAAAGGTCAACTAGGAGGAGAGAGGTCAACTAGGAGGAGAGAGAACATATAAAAGGTCAACTAGGAGGAGAGAGAACATATAAAAGGTCAACTAGGAGTAGAGAGGTCAACTAGGAGGAGAGAGAACATATTAAAGGTCAACTAGGAGGAGAGAGAACATATTAAAGGTCAACTAGGAGGAGAGAGGTCAACTAGGAGGAGAGAGAACATTAAAGGTCAACTAGGAGGAGAGAGGTCAACTAGGAGGAGAGAGAACATTAAAGGTCAACTAGGAGGAGAGAGAACATATTAAAGGTCAACTAGGAGGAGAGAGGTCAACTAGGAGGAGAGAGAACATTAAAGGTCAACTAGGAGGAGAGAGAACATATTAAAGGTCAACTAGGAGGAGAGAGGTCAACTAGGAGGAGAGAGAACATATTAACGGTCAACTAGGAGGAGAGAGGTCAACTAGGAGGAGAGAGAACATATAAAAGGTCAACTAGGAGGAGAGAGAACATATTAAAGGTCAACTAGGAGGAGAGAGGTCAACTAGGAGGAGAGAGAACATATAAAAGGTCAACTAGGAGGAGAGAGAACATATTAAAGGTCAACTAGGAGGAGAGAGGTCAACTAGGAGGAGAGAGAACATATAAAAGGTCAACTAGGAGGAGAGAGGTCAACTAGGAGGAGAGAGAACATATTAAAGGTCAACTAGGAGGAGAGAGGTCAACTAGGAGGAGAGAGAACATATAAAAGGTCAACTAGAAGGAGAGAGAACATTAAAGGTCAACTAGGAGGAGAGAGAACATATTAAAGGTCAACTAGGAGGAGAGAGGTCAACTAGGAGGAGAGAGAACATATTAAAGGTCAACTAGGAGGAGAGAGAACATATTAAAGGTCAACTAGGAGGAGAGAGGTCAACTAGGAGGAGAGAGAACATTAAAGGTCAACTAGGAGGAGAGAGGTCAACTAGGAGGAGAGAGAACATTAAAGGTCAACTAGGAGGAGAGAGAACATATTAAAGGTCAACTAGGAGGAGAGAGGTCAACTAGGAGGAGAGAGAACATTAAAGGTCAACTAGGAGGAGAGAGAACATATTAAAGGTCAACTAGGAGGAGAGAGGTCAACTAGGAGGAGAGAGAACATATTAACGGTCAACTAGGAGGAGAGAGGTCAACTAGGAGGAGAGAGAACATATAAAAGGTCAACTAGGAGGAGAGAGAACATATTAAAGGTCAACTAGGAGGAGAGAGGTCAACTAGGAGGAGAGAGAACATATAAAAGGTCAACTAGGAGGAGAGAGAACATATTAAAGGTCAACTAGGAGGAGAGAGGTCAACTAGGAGGAGAGAGAACATATAAAAGGTCAACTAGGAGGAGAGAGGTCAACTAGGAGGAGAGAGAACATATTAAAGGTCAACTAGGAGGAGAGAGGTCAACTAGGAGGAGAGAGAACATATAAAAGGTCAACTAGAAGGAGAGAGAACATTAAAGGTCAACTAGGAGGAGAGAGAACATATTAAAGGTCAACTAGGAGGAGAGAGGTCAACTAGGAGGAGAGAGAACATATTAAAGGTCAACTAGGAGGAGAGAGAACATATAAAAGGTCAACTAGAAGGAGAGAGAACATTAAAGGTCAACTAGAAGGAGAGAGAACATATAAAAGGTCAACTAGAAGGAGAGAGGTCAACTAGAAGGAGAGAGAACATATAAAAGGTCAACTAGGAGGAGAGAGGTCAACTAGAAGGAGAGAGAACATTAAAGGTCACCTAGAAGGAGAGAGAACATATAAAAGGTCAACTAGGAGGAGAGAGGTCAACTAGAAGGAGAGAGAACATATAAAAGGTCAACTAGAAGGAGAGAGAACATTAAAGGTCAACTAGGAGGAGAGAGAACATTAAAGGTCAACTAGGAGGAGAGAGAACGTATAAAAGGTAAACTAGGAGGAGAGAGGTCAACTAGGAGGAAAGAGAACATATAAAAGGTCAACTAGGAGGAGAGGTGTAGAATAGCTAAATTGGAGTTCTAGCACTTGTATCACATGACACAGAACAGGACCTGAGGGAAACCACCTAGTTATCACGGCAGTTCTCTTCTCTTCTCTGTCTCAGGACACACAGGGACAGTTTTCTTCTCTTCTCTGTCTCAGGACACACAGGGACAGTTCTCTACTCTTCTCTGTCTCAGGACACACAGGGACAGTTCTCTACTCTTCTCTGTCTCAGGACACACAGGGACAGTTCTCTACTCTTCTCTGTCTCAGGACACACAGGGACAGTTCTCTACTCTTCTCTGTCTCAGGACACACAGGGACAGTTTTCTTCTCTTCTCTGTCTCAGGACACACAGGGACAGTTCTCTACTCTTCTCTGTCTCAGGACACACAGGGACAGTTCTCTACTCTTCTCTGTCTCTGGACACACAGGGACAGTTCTCTTCTCTTCTCTGTCTCAGGACACACAGGGACAGTTCTCTACTTTTCTCTGTCTCAGGACACACAGGGACAGTTCTCTAGTCTTCTATGTCTCAGGACACACAGGGACAGTTCTCTACTCTTCTCTGTCTCAGGACACACAGGGACAGTTTTCTACTCTTCTCTGTCTCAGGACACACAGGGACAGTTTTCTACTCTTCTCTGTCTCAGGACACACAGGGGTGGTTGAGAAGACACACACCTTCACCCGCCCCATCAACCACTGAGTTCAGATCACTGTTTAGTCCACAATAAAGTAGCTCTTCGTTTATAGCTGTGGACCCTACTGTGTGTACACTGGCTCCAGCCCTTTGACCCTACAAACACATACACTACACACTGACAGGGAGGGACGTGGGGCCAGGACTGCCTGTTTATAGTTTCCTGTGCAGTCAGTGAGAAAGAAGGAGAAAGCCATATGGGTTTGGCCGGGAGGGAGGGAGGCAGGGAGGCAAGGAGAGAGGGAAACGGAAAGGGAGAGCGAGGGAGGTGCTGCCACCTCACAGCACCACTTGCATGGCTCATCTACAGCCAGCCAAAGAGAAAAGAGTATAGAGAGAGAGAGAAAACAGAGGGAGGAGGAAGAGAGGAAGAGCAGGAGGGGAAAGAAGCATAAAAGAGAATAGGAAGTGAAGGGAGGAGAGAAACAATGAGGAAGGAGAGAGAGGGAGGAAGGGGCAGGGGGAGAGAGAGGGAGGAAGAGGCAGGGGGAGAGAGAGGGAGGAAGAGGCAGGGGGAGAGAGAGGGAGGAGGAGGCAGGGAGAGAGAGGGCGAGGAAGAGGCAGGGGGAGAGAGAGGGAGGAAGAGGCAGGGGGAGAGAGAGGGAGGAAGAGGCAGGGGGAGAGAGAGGGAGGAAGAGGCAGGGGGAGAGAGCGAGAGGTTGATCACCCCAATCTACAAAAGTCGAGATAGATTTGATTCCAATAACTACTGTGGGATATGCATCAAAAGCAACCTTGGGAAAATCCACACAGCAGACTATTTCCTCAGTGAAAACAATGTCAAATTGGCTTTTTACCAAATTACTGTAAGACAGACCACGTATTCACCCTGCACACCCTAATTGACAAATAAACAAACCAAAACAAAGGCAAAGTCTTCTCATTCTTTTTTTTATTTAAAAAAAAAAGCATTTGAGTCAATTTGGCATGAAGGCCTGTTGTACAAAAGTATGGAAAGTGGTGTTGGGGAGAAAACATACAACAGTATAAAATCCATGAACACAAACAACAAGTCTGCAGTTAAAATTGGCCATAAACACATTTCTTTCCACAGGCTACAGCTTGAGCCCCACCCTTTTCAACATATATATCAACGAATTGGTGAGGGCACTAGAACAGTCTGCAGCACCCGGCCTCACTTTACTAGAATCCGAAGTCAAATGTCTACTGTTTGCTGATGATCTGGTGCTTCTGTCAGCAACCAAGGAGGGCCAACAGCAGCACCTAGATCTTCTGCACAGATTCTGTCAGACCTGGGCCCTGACAGTAAATCTCAGTAAGACCAAAATAATGGTGTTCCAAAAAAGGTCCAGTCACCAGGACCACAAAAACAAATTCCTTCTAGACACCATTGCCCTAGAGCACACAGAAAACTATGCATACCTCGACCTAAACATCAGCGCCACAGGTAACTTCCACAAAGCTGGGAACGATCTGAGAGACAAGGCAAGAAAGGCCTTCTGCGCCATCAAAAGGAACATCAAATTTGTCATCCAAATTAGGATCTGGCTAAAAATGCTAGAATCAGTTATAGAACCCGTTGCCCTTTATGGTTGTGAGGTCTGGGGTCCGCTCACCAACCAAGAATGTTGGGACAAACACCAAACAGACAGACAGACAGACAGACAGACAGACAGACAGACAGACAGATAGATAGACAGATAGATAGATAGATAGATAGATAGATAGATAGATAGATAGATAGATAGATAGATAGATAGATAGATAGATAGATAGATAGATAGATAGATAGCAGCAGTAGACTATAGATTCAGTAATGATATACAGCAGGCTGCTCACTCAGACACCTCACCACAGAGATCTGTCAGAGCTGACGAACCATTGATCTCACAGCACGCTTCTTGTCTCTCTCCTTCTCTCTGTATCTCCCTCCCTCCCTCCCTCCTTACCACCGCTGCAAAGCACCCTGGGACACACAGCTGGACCGCCTTAACATCCCAGGCCCTCCCTACAGACGCCCCTCACACACACACGCGTTTCATGAGTTTTCCCCACCAAGGGACAGTGCCTGGGGGGTTTGGGGGTGTTGGGGAAGGAGGGGGAGAGTTAACGGCTGGAAATACTCAGCCAGCTGCAGTTAGCTGTTTTAGTTAGCATTTTTTTTGTGTGCATGTGGAGAGAGAGAGAGAGAGAGAGAGAGAGAGGAGAGAGAGAGAGAGAGAGAGAGAGAGAGAGAGAGAGAGAGAGAGAGAGAGAGAGAGAGAGAGAGAGGAGAGAGAGAGGGGAGAGAGAGAGAGTGAGAGAGAGAGAGAGAGAGAAATAGAGAAGCAAGAATGAGAAGGAGAAGGGAAAAACAGAGAGAGAGACATAACTATACAATGTCTGTGTTGCAGACTGCCTGTCTGTCTGAAACCCCTCTTATCCTCCAACATGTTTGAGACAGTATACAGCTCGTTATACAGGATGAGCTCTGGGCTCCAGAGAGAGCCTCCAGGGAGAGGCTGAGCTAGGATGCTGCTCACCCCGCTGCCAGGCCTCCCTCCCCTGGGTACCACCTCTCCTTCATGGGCTCTCCTCTGTCTGGCTCCCTGGCTGACTGGAGCCGGCCCTGGAAGTATCATATAGTAACACTAGACTGGAGGTATCATATAGTAACACTAGACTGGAGGTATCATATAGTAGCACTAGACTGGAGGTATCATATAGTAACACTAGACTGGAGGTATCATATAGTAACACTAGACTGGAGGTATCATATAGTAACACTAGACTGGAGGTATTATATAGTAACACTAGACTGGAGGTATCATATAGTAACACTAGACTGGAGGTATCATATAGTAACACTAGACTGGAGGTATCATATAGTAACACTAGACTGGAGGTATCATATAGTAACACTAGACTGGAGCTATCATATAGTAACACTAGACTGGAGGTGCCATATAGTAACACTAGACTGGAGGTATCATATAGTAACACTAGACTGGAGGTATCATATAGTAACACTAGACTGGAGGTGCCATATAGTAACACTAGACTGGAGGTATCATATAGTAACACTAGACTGGAGGTATCATATAGTAACACGAGACTGGAGGTATCATATAGTAACACTAGACTGGAGGTATCATATAGTAGCACTAGACTGGAGGTATCATATAGTAACACTAGACTGGAGGTATCATATAGTAACACTAGACTGGAGGTATCATATAGTAACACTAGACTGGAGGTATCATATAGTAACACTAGACTGGAGGTATCACAGAGTAACACTAGACTGGAGGTATCATATAGTAACACTAGACTGGAGGTATCACAGAGTAACACTAGACTGGAGGTATCATATAGTAACACTAGACTGGAGGTATCATATGGTAACACTAGACTGGAGGTATCATATAGTAACACTAGACTGGAGCCGGCCCTGGAGGTATCATATAGTAACACTAGACTGGAGGTATCATATAGTAACACTAGACTGGAGGTATCATATAGTAACACTAGACTGGAGGTGCCATATAGTAACACTAGACTGGAGGTATCATATAGTAACACTAGACTGGAGGTATCATATAGTAACACTAGACTGGAGGTATCATATAGTAGCACTAGACTGGAGGTATCATATAGTAACACTAGACTGGAGGTATCATATAGTAACACTAGACTGGAGGTATCATATAGTAACACTAGACTGGAGCCTGCCCTGGAGGTATCATATAGTAACACTAGACTGGAGGTATCATATAGTAACACTAGACTGGAGGTATCATATAGTAACACTAGACTGGAGGTATCAAATAGTAACACTAGATTGGAGGTATCATATAGTAACACTAGACTGGAGGTATCATATAGTAACACTAGACTGGAGGTATCATATAGTAACACTAGACTGGAGGTATCATATAGTAACACTAGACTGGAGGTATCATATAGTAACACTAGATTGGAGGTATCATATAGTAACACTAGACTGGAGGTATCATATAGTAACACTAGACTGGAGGTATCATATAGTAACACTAGATTGGAGGTATCATATAGTAACACTAGACTGGAGGTATCATATAGTAACACTAGACTGGAGGTATCATATAGTAACACTAGACTGGAGGTATCACAGAGTAACACTAGACTGGAGGTATCATATAGTAACACTAGACTGGAGGTATCATATAGTAACACTAGACTGGAGGTATCATATAGTAACACTAGACTGGAGGTGCCATATAGTAACACTAGACTGGAGGTATCATATAGTAACACTAGACTGGAGGTATCATATAGTAACACTAGACTGGAGGTATCATATAGTAACACTAGACTGGAGGTGCCATATAGTAACACTAGACTGGAGGTATAATATAGTAACACTAGACTGGAGGTATCATATAGTAGCACTAGACTGGAGGTATAATATAGTAACACTAGACTGGAGGTATCATATAGTAACACTAGACTGGAGGTATCATATAGTAGCACTAGACTGGAGGTATAATATAGTAACACTAGACTGGAGGTATCATATAGTAACACTAGACTGGAGGTGCCATATAGTAACACTAGACTGGAGGTATCATATAGTAACACTAGACTGGAGGTATCATATAGTAGCACTAGACTGGAGGTATAATATAGTAACACTAGACTGGAGGTATAATATAGTAACACTAGACTGGAGGTATCATATAGTAACACTAGACTGGAGGTGCCATATAGTAACACTAGACTGGAGGTATCATATAGTAACACTAGACTGGAGGTATCATATAGTAGCACTAGACTGGAGGTATAATATAGTAACACTAGACTGGAGGTATAATATAGTAACACTAGACTGGAGGTATAATATAGTAACACTAGACTGGAGGTATAATATAGTAACACTAGACTGGAGGTGCCCTACAGTAGATCTCTGTTGACCGTGGGACTTTGTCTCTGTCTGTGCTGTGTTTGTCTCCAAGCACTGTCTCTCTGTGTGAAAGCACACGTTTCACAGTTAGGATGGCGTTCTGACTAAAAACTGGGTTCATAGCTGGGCTCCATACCACTCTTTTTATTCATTGGTTAATTTGAGTGAATTTGAATATTTGCTTGTATTGATATAGGTCTTCCATCTCACACACTGAGACATGAGGACCGCTAGACGCTACTGAAATAGAATGTTCTAGATCAGAATGTTCTGGACCCCTGTCAGTCATTGGGTCCCTGGCTGGCATTCCGGAAGCCAAATAGCCACTGGGCCCTCAGGGGCACATAGATCTTTTCCATAGGATGCCACCCAAGCATTTCTTCCATTGACTGTACAGTAATACTGCTGCCACATAGCTGGCAGACCACTGAATGTATAGAAATCAAATGCTCTTTATGTCCCTTTGACGGTCACTGTGATGTCCTGTAGCAATGCCACAAAGCCAGTGACACTGTCAACACTGGTGGACCAGCAGGTCCTTCCTGCTGTAGATACAGCTCCAGTGGAGGATGTTTATATCTGTATCACAGACCACAGCCAATCAGACCACAGCCAATCAGACTACAGCCAATCAGACCACAGCCAATCAGACCACAGCCAATCCATGTGGATCCTCTCCCCTTCTCTCCTCTCCTCTCCTCTCCCCTTCTCTCCTCTCCTCTCCCCTTCTCTCCTCTCCACTCCTCTCCCCTTCTCTCCTCTCCTCTCCCCTTCTCTCCTCTCCTCTCCCCTTCTCTCCTCTCCTCTCCCCTTCTCTCCTCTCCTCTCCCCTTCTCTCCTCTCCTCTCCCCTTCTCTCCTCTCCACTCCTCTCCCCTTCTCTCCTCTCCTCTCCCCTTCTCTCCTCTCCACTCCTCTCCCCTTCTCTCCTCTCCTCTCCCCTTCTCTCCTCTCCTCTCCCCTTCTCTCCTCTCCTCTCCCCTTCTCTCCTCTCCTCTCCCCTTCTCTCCTCTCCTCTCCCCTTCTCTCCTCTCCACTCCTCTCCCCTTCTCTTCTCTCTCCTCCTCTCCTCTCCCCTTCTTTCCCCTTATCTCCTCTTCTCTCCTCTCCCCTTCTCTCCTCTCCTAATCATCTCCTCTCACCTTCTCTCCCCTTATCTCCTCTCCCCTTCTCTCCTCTCCTCTCCCTTTCTTTCCCCTTATCGCCTCTCCTCTCCCCTACTCTCCTCTCCCCTTCTCTCCTCTCCCCTTCTCTCTCCTCCTCTCCTCTCCCCTTCTTTCCCCTTATCTCCTCTTCTCTCCTCTCCCCTTCTCTCCTCTCCTAATCATCTCCTCTCACCTTCTCTGTGTGCTATATAGGGAACAGTGTTGGTCAGTGTCATTTAAGATGACGGAGGATGATTTGTTTTCCGTGAGCATATTGGATGACTGTCATTTATATTTCATTCACCCAGTTCAATGGGACAGCGATAGGTTTAGGCTACTACATGATACTTGAATTTTCCCTGTCATTAGTCCAACATTTGCAAACAAGAGTTTCTATTGGACAAATTGAGTTATGTTTATCCCCGTTTTATTCTGTTTGCTTCCGTTTAAGAAACCTTTTTTTCAACAGAATCGGCAGAATGAATACACCCCCGATCACTCGTAAACACAATTCCCTTTCATAGCAGCCACGTTGTATTCCTTCTCGCATCTATATATGCACTCTCCTCCTCTCACCTTGTCCCTTCGCTTGTGGACTTCAATGCACAACACATCAGCTGTATGTGACCGGCAAACCGCTACACACAACCTACATCGTTGTCACCATATTAGCTAAAGTATCGTCATAGTCAGCATAGCTAATAGATCTGACGCGTTAGTAAACCCTCTACAGTCGTGTAGTAATGTTGCAGTGTACAGTCAGTAGGTAGTTAGACCGGGGGGCCCCAGTGGCAATAAATGAGTCAAACCAAAAGCTTACCTTGACTTGGAAGAGTTCCAGTGTTGTGTTGGAAAGTCATAGCCAGCTAGCTAACATAGCATCCCTCTGTTATAGCCAGCTAGCTAACATAGCATCCCTCTGTTATAGCCAGCTAGCTAACATAGCATCCCTCTGTTATAGCCAGCTAGCTAACATAGCATCCCTCTGTTATAGCCAACTAGCTAACATAGCATCCCTCTATTATAGCCAGCTAGCTAACATAGCATCCCTCTGTTATAGCCAGCTAGCTAACATAGCATCCCTCTGTTATAGCCAGCTAGCTAACATAGCATCCCTCTGTTATAGCCAGCTAGCTAACATAGCATCCCTCTGTTATAGCCAGCTAGCTAACATAGCATGCCTCTGTTATAGCCAGCTAGCTAACATAGCATCCCTCTGTTATAGCCAGCTAGCTAACATAGCATCCCTCTGTTATAGCCAGCTAGCTAACATAGCATCCCTCTGTTATAGCCAGCTAGCTAACATAGCATCCCTCTGTTATAGCCAGCTAGATAACATAGCATCCCTCTGTTATAGCCAGCTAGCTAACATAGCATCCCTCTGTCATAGCCAGCTAGCTAACATAGCATCCCTCTGTTATAGCCAGCTAGCTAACATAGCATCCCTCTGTTATAGCCAGCTAGCTAACATAGCATCCCTCTGTTATAGCCAGCTAGCTAACATAGCATCCCTCTGTTATAGCCAGCTAGCTAACATAGCATCCCTCTGTTATAGCCAGCTAGCTAACATAGCATCCCTCTGTTATAGCCAGCTAGATAACATAGCATCCCTCTGTTATAGCCAGCTAGCTAACATAGCATCCCTCTGTTTGAGCAGTGTGTTTCAGTAGGCTAAACTAGCTAGCTGCATTTGCTAAATAAGTAAGTGAAACTGAAAAAAAATGACAATCTCTCTCTCTCTCTTGCTTCTCCTTCATTTTGGAAGAAATTAATTTGTTCATTAACTGTTCAACTAGGGTCTTACTCTCTCTCTTTGAATCAACTACTCACCACCACCTGTCTTCAAATGGGGAAAACAAAACATTCACCCTTTGCTGCTATTTCTGTCAAGTCTACGCATACAGTTTGATGTACCACAGAACACAGAACCCAGAACACAGAACCCAGAACCCAGAACACAGAACACAGAACCCAGAACACAGAACCCAGAACACAGAACCCAGAACCCAGAACACAGAACACAGAACACAGAACACAGAACCCAGAACACAGAACACAGAACCCAGAACACAGAACACAGAACACAGAACCCAAAACACAGAACCCAGAACCCAGAACACAGAACACAGAACCCAGAACACAGAACACAGAACACAGAACCCAAAACACAGAACCCAGAACCCAGAACACAGAACACAGAACACAGAACCCAGAACACAGAACACAGAACACAGAACCCAGAACCCAGAACACACTGAAGCTGACACTCTGCAACTCAAAGCTGCATGGCCAGCACAGCATTCCGTTGTAAATGAATGTAATTCTGGTGTACCAAAACGCAGAGACTCTGTAGGTGTGATTGAGGCGTTACACTGACATTGCACCTGGCTAGATAGTTATTGCATAGAGCTCAGGAGAAAATTTATTTTTCATGCCTGGGAGCTTGATGTGCGGTTTGTGCTGAAGTGCGCCCCCATGTGGCAGCTATAAGGAATAGCGGGTTACTACTGTAAAACCACATTGATATGTACTGTAGGTCTGAACAGGTTATGTTACTATGTAAGGTGTATATAAGACAGTGCCTTGAGCATGAATTAGTCCTTGATTCATTCACAGCAGTTCAAGTCTTATAAAAGATGTGTGATGTAGAGACCACTGCAAAACATGTTTTCACTTCTGCAAGGAGAGACCAGACCAGAACAGACCAGAACAGACCAGAACAGAACAGACCAGAACAGACCAGAACAGACCAGACCAGACCAGACCAGACCAGAACAGACCAGACCAGACCAGACCAGACCAGACCAGACCAGAACAGACCAGACCAGACCAGACCAGACCAGACCAGACCAGAACAGAACAGAACAGACCAGACCAGACCAGACCAGACCAGACCAGAACAGAACAGAACAGAACAGAACAGAACAGACCAGACCAGACCAGACCAGACCAGAACAGAACAGAACAGAACAGAACAGACCAGACCAGACCAGAACAGACCAGACCAGACTACAATCTGTTGTGATATTTACTGGCATTATTTCAAATAATGACAATTCAATTGTTAGATGCATTTTATTGTTAGGAAATAGAAGAGAGCAGATACTTTGACAAAGGGGACCCAGATGATGTCACATTGTATTCTTCATAATCAGAAATGTGGGATTTTCATTTTGTTCTCAAAGTTTAGTTTTCACAATCAGTTGCAGATCTGAAAAAGAAGAAGAATCTAACTGAAGACTAATAAGTCATGCGTTTCCTGTATTTCCTCTCACGTCGTCCCAGAGTACGACTGTACGTCATAGAACCAGAAAGAGAAGAAGAACCTGTTTTCTAAGAGAAGAGCAGAAAGCCTGTGAAGCTGGTGAGGTGAGGCCCGGTCATCGAAGACATGGTGTCCTGCTGCAGGGTGACCTCAGACTGTATCTCCTTCCAACTGCAGGGTGACCTCAGACTGTATCTCCTTCTTCCTGCTGCAGGGTGACCTCAGACTGTATCTCCTTCTTCCAGCTGCAGGGTGACCTCAGACTGTATCTCCTTCTTCCAGCTGCAGGGTGACCTCAGACTGTATCTCCTTCCAACTGCAGGGTGACCTCAGACTGCATCTCCTTCCAACTGCAGGGTGACCTCAGACTGTATCTCCTTCCAACTGCAGGGTAACCTCAGACTGTATCTCCTTCCAACTGCAGGGTGACCTCAGACTGCATCTCCTTCCAACTGCAGGGTGACCTCAGACTGCATCTCCTTCCTGCTGCAGGGTGACCTCAGACTGTATCTCCTTCCAACTGCAGGGTGACCTCAGACTGTATCTTCTTCCAACTGCAGGGTGACCTCAGACTGTATCTCCTTCCAACTGCAGGGTGACCTCAGACTGTATCTCCTTCCAACTGCAGGGTGACCTCAGACTGTATCTTCTTCCAACTGCAGGGTGACCTCAGACTGTATCTCCTTCCAACTGCAGGGTGACCTCAGACTGTATCTTCTTCCAACTGCAGGGTGACCTCAGACTGTATCTCCTTCCAACTGCAGGGTGACCTCAGACTGTATCTCCTTCCAACTGCAGGGTGACCTCAGACTGCATCTCCTTCCAACTGCAGGGTGACCTCAGACTGCATCTCCTTCCAACTGCAGGGTGACCTCAGACTGTATCTCCTTCCAACTGCAGGGTGACCTCAGACTGTATCTCCTTCCTGCTGCAGGGTGAACTCAGACTGTATCTCCTTCCAGCTGCAGGGTGACCTCAGACTGTATCTCCTTCCTGCTGCAGGGTGAACTCAGACTGTATCTCCTTCCTGCTGCAGGGTGAACTCAGACTGTATCTCCTTCCAACTGCAGGGTGACCTCAGACTGTATCTTCTTCCAACTGCAGGGTGACCTCAGACTGTATCTCCTTCCAACTGCAGGGTGACCTCAGACTGTATCTCCTTCCAACTTCAGGGTGACCTCAGACTGTATCTCCTTCCAACTGCAGGGTGACCTCAGACTGTATCTCCTTCCTGCTGCAGGGTGACCTCAGACTGTATCTCCTTCCTGCTGCAGGGTGAACTCAGACTGTATCTCCTTCCTGCTGCAGGGTGAACTCAGACTGTATCTCCTTCCAACTGCAGGGTGACCTCAGACTGTATCTTCTTCCAACTGCAGGGTGACCTCAGACTGTATCTCCTTCCTGCTGCAGGGTGAACTCAGACTGTATCTCCTTCCTGCTGCAGGGTGACTCAGACTGTATCTCCTTCCTGCTGCAGGGTGAACTCAGACTGTATCTCCTTCCAACTGCAGGGTGACCTCAGACTGTATCTCCTTCCAACTGCAGGGTGACCTCAGACTGCATCTCCTTCCAACTGCAGGGTGACCTCAGACTGCATCTCCTTCCAACTGCAGGGTGACCTCAGACTGTATCTCCTTCCAACTGCAGGGTGACCTCAGACTGTATCTCCTTCCTGCTGCAGGGTGAACTCAGACTGTATCTCCTTCCTGCTGCAGGGTGAACTCAGACTGTATCTCCTTCCAGCTGCAGGGTGACCTCAGACTGTATCTCCTTCCTGCTGCAGGGTGAACTCAGACTGTATCTCCTTCCTGCTGCAGGGTGAACTCAGACTGTATCTCCTTCCAACTGCAGGGTGACCTCAGACTGTATCTTCTTCCAACTGCAGGGTGACCTCAGACTGTATCTCCTTCCAACTGCAGGGTGACCTCAGACTGTATCTCCTTCCAACTTCAGGGTGACCTCAGACTGTATCTCCTTCCAACTGCAGGGTGACCTCAGACTGTATCTCCTTCCTGCTGCAGGGTGACCTCAGACTGTATCTCCTTCCTGCTGCAGGGTGAACTCAGACTGTATCTCCTTCCTGCTGCAGGGTGAACTCAGACTGTATCTCCTTCCAACTGCAGGGTGACCTCAGACTGTATCTTCTTCCAACTGCAGGGTGACCTCAGACTGTATCTCCTTCCTGCTGCAGGGTGAACTCAGACTGTATCTCCTTCCTGCTGCAGGGTGACTCAGACTGTATCTCCTTCCTGCTGCAGGGTGACCTCAGACTGTATCTCCTTCCTGCTGCAGGGTGATCTCAGACTGTATCTCCTTCCTGCTGCAGGGTGACTCAGACTGTATCTCCTTCCTGCTGCAGGGTGACCTCAGACTGTATCTCCTTCCTGCTGCAGGGTGACCTCAGACTGTATCTCCTTCCTGCTGCAGGGTGACTCAGACTGTATCTCCTTCCAACTGCAGGGTGATCTCAGACTGTATCTCCTTCCTGCTGCAGGGTGACCTCAGACTGTATCTCCTTCCAACTGCAGGGTGATCTCAGACTGTATCTCCTTCCTGCTGCAGGGTGAACTCAGACTGTATCTCCTTCCTGCTGCAGGGTGACACCATTGGAACCCCCTTGTCCTCTCCATCTGCTTCATCACCATCGGTCACAGTCACCATTACATGTCCATTTCTATACAGCGACACTCGGTGTATGTGAAGTAGTAGACTCCATTAACCGGTGTTCTGAAGATAAGGTCCGTCAGAGGCACAGCTGCAGAGGACGAACAGCAGAGCTACTACAGTGCTCATCTTTTCTGATCGATTGTGGCATCCTTTGGTATCAAACACCCAGACTCATTACTTATAAACGTGAATAGTTCATCATTTATTTAATCATTTACGTGTAAAGCAATTAGGTGCTGCATGTTCTGATCTTCACAGTTCACACTGCTAATAAATGATAGATAACATTAACTTCAATTTGTCCTGCCAGTAAATCACAGTCAACCCATTAGATTAAAAAAAATTAACACGCAATAGGCCTAATCAATTCATAAATATCACACTCGTTTTAATGTAATATAACCTACTTGATCTCTACAGCGTCAGATTTTTCAGCCTAGGTGTAATTATTACATGATGCCACTGGAGGGAAGTGGTTAGCCTCTATAACAGCCTACTCTGCTGTTGTATTCTATGCTGGGATTCGGGACTGATTGTGGTGACTGTTAGATAAACAGGGAAATGGTTACCATGTCAATTTAACCAGCAGAGGGCGCTGTTAACCCTATAAAACAGGAATATTGCTTCATTATAAAATTGCCTTCAATAATTAATTATTTATAATCCGGCTATTTTGACTGTCTGCTCATATAGTCCTGCAAACAAATGCAACCAATCGGGAGAGGTGTAAGGTATGAGATGTGTTTGTGGAGGTGAAACACTAATAGCACTCTAAAACGATTTATCACCCTTAAGGGAATTTGAAAGACATTGAGAATTAGGTGTCCTATTGGGTGACCCAAAAACGTTAATTCATTCATTAATTTTTCTCCACTGAAACCAACGTCAAAGGGGTCAAGCACAGGGAAACTAATGGTCTACAAGTAGACCTATTGCAACCTAGTACACATTCAAACAACATAACACTACAACATAAGCACTGGATGTATATTGCAGGCAGTCAAGACACTTTACAGGAGGGGAGGGGGGTCGGTCTAGGATGGAAGGCGACCGCGGGCGCGTGAAAAGTTGATGGTTGGGGTGCAGGCCTAGGGGTTTGGGGAAAGATGAAAGGCGCGACGACAGTGGCATTATCATGCAGAGACCGGTCGGAAATCGAGTGGCGTCTCTCTCGCGCCAGTCAAGGCCCTATATATGTCCACTGACTGTCTGGTCTATGGAACGGAGACCAGTAAAGAGGAAAGGAAGACCTGGGGAAATAGCTGGTTAACCTGCTTGGCTGGACCCCTATGCGTCCTGCATGTGCCATGAGCAGAGCTACAATGCTCTTCGTTTATTACATTTTCTGTGAACATAAATGGAAATGTTTCTAGTTTTTTTTTTTAAAGATAGGTTTATGACATTCGAATACTATGTTATATTTTTACACAGTGCAAAGTAAAAACTTCCCTTTCCGAGTTTGATGGGTTTTTTTCCGGTTGTTACTGAATTCGATTCGTTTTATTGCTCCTCATAACACGTTTTTATGTTGCTTTATTTAATTTAACCTTTATTTAACTTGGCAAATCAGTTAAGAACAAATTATTATTTTCAGTAACGGCCTACCCCGGCAAAAACCCGGACGACGCTGGGCCAATTGTGCGCTGCCCAATGGGACTCCCAATCACGGCCGACGTGTGCAGCTATGCGCATATGGTTCAACATATCTCTAAAGCCGTATTTGTAGTAGTTCGGCTTTGGACTATTTTATTATCGAGGACTCTGATTTGGGCGACTTTAGAAAGTGGAAGGACTTTAGATCAGAGGTTCCCATTCCAGCATGGCGTTTTACTTTGTCTTGGCGAACATTTGAAATAAGGAAAGCTCGCTCCAACACGCCTTTTCTTTAGAGGAGCTAGTCTTCAGAGCTCAATGTGTGGCCGGCTTTATTTTCTTATCCAAAGGAGGATTAAGGTTTTCGAAGCACTCGCGTTTATTCAAACAAATCATCAAGTCGAAGTAAAAGGGGGATTTAACGCACATGAACTTTGATGGAATTGTGAAATTTTCCAAAACGTTAACTCCATTAATCTCTCTCTTGCACGCACGCACGCATGCACAAACACACACACACACACACACACACACACACACACACACACACACACACACACACACACACACACACACAGGTATGTCTTACTAACTTGTGAGGACCTTCTGGGTACCAACAATTAATTCCCATTCAAAATCCTATTTTCCCTAACCTTAACCCCTAAACCTAACCTTAACCCCTAAACCTAACCTTAACCCTAAACCTAACCTTAACCCTAAAGGACCGGCAAAAGGTTTGCTATTCTTGTGAGGACTTCTGGTACTCACAAGTATAATAAAACGTGTACACACACACACACACACACACACATGCAGTTTTAAATATGTGTTTGTATTGGTGCCATGTCGTTTATTTTTTTTATACCAATAAAAAATAAATGACAATTATATTACGATTATTTAATAGTGCTTGAAACATCTTATTGGGTTTGTTTAAATTGGGTTCCTCTGGTATTCTAGTAACAGCAGAATGCTCATTGTACACACCGGGAAGGGCTTTGGTGTTGAGATGTTGCTCTTTAGGGCGCAACTTGTGCAGAATCAGGTCTGAGTCACAAAAATGACTGTTTGCTACGTACACTGTTGTCTCTCTCTCTATTTCAATTCAAGGGTTTCTCTCACTTCTCTCTCTCCATTTGGTGTTCCCATGTTATGCTATGACCCTCCGGTGGTCTCCGCCTTGCGCAATGACCCCCCCCCCCCCCCCTCCGTTATTATCTATGCATAGTTATGTTACTCCTACCTACATGTACATATTACCTCCATTACCTCGACTAACCGGTACCCCGGCACATTGACTCGGTACCGGTACCTCCGTACTGTATATAGCCTCCACATTGACTCGGTACCCCGTACTGTATATAGCCTCCACATTGACTCGGTACCGGTACCCCCTGTATATAGCCTCCACATTGACTCGGTACCAGTACCCCCTGTATATAGCCTCCACATTGACTCGGTACCGTACTGTATATAGCCTCCACATTGACTCGGTACCGTACCCCTGTACTGTATATAGCCTCCACATTGACTCGGTACCGGTACCCCCTGTATATAGCCTCCACATTGACTCGGTACCGTACTGTATATAGCCTCCACATTGACTCTGTACTGGTACCACCTGTATAGAGCCTCCACATTGACTCGGTACCGTACTGTATATAGCCTCCACATTGACTCGGTACCGTACTGTATATAGCCTCCACATTGACTCGGTACCGTACCCCTGTACTGTATATAGCCTCCACATTGACTCGGTACCGTACTGTATATAGCCTCCACATTGACTCGGTACCGTACCCCTGTACTGTATATAGCCTCCACATTGACTCGGTACCGTACCCCTGTACTGTATATAGCCTCCACATTGACTCGGTACCGTACTGTATATAGCCTCCACATTGACTCGGTACCGTACCCCTGTACTGTATATAGCCTCCACATTGACTCGGTACCGTACTGTATATAGCCTCCACATTGACTCGGTACCGTACCCCTGTACTGTATATAGCCTCCACATTGACTCGGTACCGTACCCCTGTACTGTATATAGCCTCCACATTGACTCGGTACCGTACTGTATATAGCCTCCACATTGACTCGGTACCGTACCCCTGTACTGTATATAGCCTCCACATTGACTCGGTACCGGTACCCCCTGTATATAGCCTCCACATTGACTCGGTACCGTACTGTATATAGCCTCCACATTGACTCGGTACCGTACCCCTGTACTGTATATAGCCTCCACATTGACTCGGTACCGTACCCCTGTACTGTATATAGCCTCCACATTGACTCGGTACCGTACCCCTGTACTGTATATAGCCTCCACATTGACTCGGTACCGTACCCCTGTACTGTATATAGCCTCCACATTGACTCGGTACCGTACCCCTGTACTGTATATAGCCTCCACATTGACTCGGTACCGTACCCCTGTACTGTATATAGCCTCCACATTGACTCTGTACCGTACTGTATATAGCCTCCACATTGACTCGGTACCGTACCCCTGTACTGTATATAGCCTCCACATTGACTCTGTACCGTACTGTATATAGCCTCCACATTGACTCGGTACCGTACCCCTGTACTGTATATAGCCTCCACATTGACTCGGTACCGTACCCCTGTACTGTATATAGCCTCCGTACCCCTGTACTGTATATAGCCTCCGTACCCCTGTACTGTATATAGCCTCCGTACCCCTGTACTGTATATAGCCTCCGTACCCCTGTACTGTATATAGCCTCCGTACCCCTGTACTGTATATAGCCTCCGTACCCCTGTACTGTATATAGCCTCCGTACCCCTGTACTGTATATAGCCTCCGTACCCCTGTACTGTATATAGCCTCCGTACCCCTGTACTGTATATAGCCTCCGTACCCCTGTACTGTATATAGCCTCCGTACCCCTGTACTGTATATAGCCTCCGTACCCCTGTACTGTATATAGCCTCCGTACCCCTGTACTGTATATAGCCTCCGTACCCCTGTACTGTATATAGCCTCCGTACCCCTGTACTGTATATAGCCTCCGTACCCCTGTACTGTATATAGCCTCCGTACCCCTGTACTGTATATAGCCTCCGTACCCCTGTACTGTATATAGCCTCCGTACCCCTGTACTGTATATAGCCTCCGTACCCCTGTACTGTATATAGCCTCCGTACCCCTGTACTGTATATAGCCTCCGTACCCCTGTACTGTATATAGCCTCCGTACCCCTGTACTGTATATAGCCTCCGTACCCCTGTACTGTATATAGCCTCCGTACCCCTGTACTGTATATAGCCTCCGTACCCCTGTACTGTATATAGCCTCCGTACCCCTGTACTGTATATAGCCTCCGTACCCCTGTACTGTATATAGCCTCCGTACCCCTGTACTGTATATAGCCTCCGTACCCCTGTACTGTATATAGCCTCCGTACCCCTGTACTGTATATAGCCTCCGTACCCCTGTACTGTATATAGCCTCCGTACCCCTGTACTGTATATAGCCTCCGTACCCCTGTACTGTATATAGCCTCCGTACCCCTGTACTGTATATAGCCTCCGTACCCCTGTACTGTATATAGCCTCCGTACCCCTGTACTGTATATAGCCTCCGTACCCCTGTACTGTATATAGCCTCCGTACCCCTGTACTGTATATAGCCTCCGTACCCCTGTACTGTATATAGCCTCCGTACCCCTGTACTGTATATAGCCTCCGTACCCCTGTACTGTATATAGCCTCCGTACCCCTGTACTGTATATAGCCTCCGTACCCCTGTACTGTATATAGCCTCCGTACCCCTGTACTGTATATAGCCTCCGTACCCCTGTACTGTATATAGCCTCCGTACCCCTGTACTGTATATAGCCTCCGTACCCCTGTACTGTATATAGCCTCCGTACCCCTGTACTGTATATAGCCTCCGTACCCCTGTACTGTATATAGCCTCCGTACCCCTGTACTGTATATAGCCTCCGTACCCCTGTACTGTATATAGCCTCCGTACCCCTGTACTGTATATAGCCTCCGTACCCCTGTACTGTATATAGCCTCCGTACCCCTGTACTGTATATAGCCTCCGTACCCCTGTACTGTATATAGCCTCCGTACCCCTGTACTGTATATAGCCTCCGTACCCCTGTACTGTATATAGCCTCCGTACCCCTGTACTGTATATAGCCTCCGTACCCCTGTACTGTATATAGCCTCCGTACCCCTGTACTGTATATAGCCTCCGTACCCCTGTACTGTATATAGCCTCCGTACCCCTGTACTGTATATAGCCTCCGTACCCCTGTACTGTATATAGCCTCCGTACCCCTGTACTGTATATAGCCTCCGTACCCCTGTACTGTATATAGCCTCCGTACCCCTGTACTGTATATAGCCTCCGTACCCCTGTACTGTATATAGCCTCCGTACCCCTGTACTGTATATAGCCTCCGTACCCCTGTACTGTATATAGCCTCCGTACCCCTGTACTGTATATAGCCTCCGTACCCCTGTACTGTATATAGCCTCCGTACCCCTGTACTGTATATAGCCTCCGTACCCCTGTACTGTATATAGCCTCCGTACCCCTGTACTGTATATAGCCTCCGTACCCCTGTACTGTATATAGCCTCCGTACCCCTGTACTGTATATAGCCTCCGTACCCCTGTACTGTATATAGCCTCCGTACCCCTGTACTGTATATAGCCTCCGTACCCCTGTACTGTATATAGCCTCCGTACCCCTGTACTGTATATAGCCTCCGTACCCCTGTACTGTATATAGCCTCCGTACCCCTGTACTGTATATAGCCTCCGTACCCCTGTACTGTATATAGCCTCCGTACCCCTGTACTGTATATAGCCTCCGTACCCCTGTACTGTATATAGCCTCCGTACCCCTGTACTGTATATAGCCTCCGTACCCCTGTACTGTATATAGCCTCCGTACCCCTGTACTGTATATAGCCTCCGTACCCCTGTACTGTATATAGCCTCCGTACCCCTGTACTGTATATAGCCTCCGTACCCCTGTACTGTATATAGCCTCCGTACCCCTGTACTGTATATAGCCTCCGTACCCCTGTACTGTATATAGCCTCCGTACCCCTGTACTGTATATAGCCTCCGTACCCCTGTACTGTATATAGCCTCCGTACCCCTGTACTGTATATAGCCTCCGTACCCCTGTACTGTATATAGCCTCCGTACCCCTGTACTGTATATAGCCTCCGTACCCCTGTACTGTATATAGCCTCCGTACCCCTGTACTGTATATAGCCTCCGTACCCCTGTACTGTATATAGCCTCCGTACCCCTGTACTGTATATAGCCTCCGTACCCCTGTACTGTATATAGCCTCCGTACCCCTGTACTGTATATAGCCTCCGTACCCCTGTACTGTATATAGCCTCCGTACCCCTGTACTGTATATAGCCTCCGTACCCCTGTACTGTATATAGCCTCCGTACCCCTGTACTGTATATAGCCTCCGTACCCCTGTACTGTATATAGCCTCCGTACCCCTGTACTGTATATAGCCTCCGTACCCCTGTACTGTATATAGCCTCCGTACCCCTGTACTGTATATAGCCTCCGTACCCCTGTACTGTATATAGCCTCCGTACCCCTGTACTGTATATAGCCTCCGTACCCCTGTACTGTATATAGCCTCCGTACCCCTGTACTGTATATAGCCTCCGTACCCCTGTACTGTATATAGCCTCCGTACCCCTGTACTGTATATAGCCTCCGTACCCCTGTACTGTATATAGCCTCCGTACCCCTGTACTGTATATAGCCTCCGTACCCCTGTACTGTATATAGCCTCCGTACCCCTGTACTGTATATAGCCTCCGTACCCCTGTACTGTATATAGCCTCCGTACCCCTGTACTGTATATAGCCTCCGTACCCCTGTACTGTATATAGCCTCCGTACCCCTGTACTGTATATAGCCTCCGTACCCCTGTACTGTATATAGCCTCCGTACCCCTGTACTGTATATAGCCTCCGTACCCCTGTACTGTATATAGCCTCCGTACCCCTGTACTGTATATAGCCTCCGTACCCCTGTACTGTATATAGCCTCCGTACCCCTGTACTGTATATAGCCTCCGTACCCCTGTACTGTATATAGCCTCCGTACCCCTGTACTGTATATAGCCTCCGTACCCCTGTACTGTATATAGCCTCCGTACCCCTGTACTGTATATAGCCTCCGTACCCCTGTACTGTATATAGCCTCCGTACCCCTGTACTGTATATAGCCTCCGTACCCCTGTACTGTATATAGCCTCCGTACCCCTGTACTGTATATAGCCTCCGTACCCCTGTACTGTATATAGCCTCCGTACCCCTGTACTGTATATAGCCTCCGTACCCCTGTACTGTATATAGCCTCCGTACCCCTGTACTGTATATAGCCTCCGTACCCCTGTACTGTATATAGCCTCCGTACCCCTGTACTGTATATAGCCTCCGTACCCCTGTACTGTATATAGCCTCCGTACCCCTGTACTGTATATAGCCTCCGTACCCCTGTACTGTATATAGCCTCCGTACCCCTGTACTGTATATAGCCTCCGTACCCCTGTACTGTATATAGCCTCCGTACCCCTGTACTGTATATAGCCTCCGTACCCCTGTACTGTATATAGCCTCCGTACCCCTGTACTGTATATAGCCTCCGTACCCCTGTACTGTATATAGCCTCCGTACCCCTGTACTGTATATAGCCTCCGTACCCCTGTACTGTATATAGCCTCCGTACCCCTGTACTGTATATAGCCTCCGTACCCCTGTACTGTATATAGCCTCCGTACCCCTGTACTGTATATAGCCTCCGTACCCCTGTACTGTATATAGCCTCCGTACCCCTGTACTGTATATAGCCTCCGTACCCCTGTACTGTATATAGCCTCCGTACCCCTGTACTGTATATAGCCTCCGTACCCCTGTACTGTATATAGCCTCCGTACCCCTGTACTGTATATAGCCTCCGTACCCCTGTACTGTATATAGCCTCCGTACCCCTGTACTGTATATAGCCTCCGTACCCCTGTACTGTATATAGCCTCCGTACCCCTGTACTGTATATAGCCTCCGTACCCCTGTACTGTATATAGCCTCCGTACCCCTGTACTGTATATAGCCTCCGTACCCCTGTACTGTATATAGCCTCCGTACCCCTGTACTGTATATAGCCTCCGTACCCCTGTACTGTATATAGCCTCCGTACCCCTGTACTGTATATAGCCTCCGTACCCCTGTACTGTATATAGCCTCCGTACCCCTGTACTGTATATAGCCTCCGTACCCCTGTACTGTATATAGCCTCCGTACCCCTGTACTGTATATAGCCTCCGTACCCCTGTACTGTATATAGCCTCCGTACCCCTGTACTGTATATAGCCTCCGTACCCCTGTACTGTATATAGCCTCCGTACCCCTGTACTGTATATAGCCTCCGTACCCCTGTACTGTATATAGCCTCCGTACCCCTGTACTGTATATAGCCTCCGTACCCCTGTACTGTATATAGCCTCCGTACCCCTGTACTGTATATAGCCTCCGTACCCCTGTACTGTATATAGCCTCCGTACCCCTGTACTGTATATAGCCTCCGTACCCCTGTACTGTATATAGCCTCCGTACCCCTGTACTGTATATAGCCTCCGTACCCCTGTACTGTATATAGCCTCCGTACCCCTGTACTGTATATAGCCTCCGTACCCCTGTACTGTATATAGCCTCCGTACCCCTGTACTGTATATAGCCTCCGTACCCCTGTACTGTATATAGCCTCCGTACCCCTGTACTGTATATAGCCTCCGTACCCCTGTACTGTATATAGCCTCCGTACCCCTGTACTGTATATAGCCTCCGTACCCCTGTACTGTATATAGCCTCCGTACCCCTGTACTGTATATAGCCTCCGTACCCCTGTACTGTATATAGCCTCCGTACCCCTGTACTGTATATAGCCTCCGTACCCCTGTACTGTATATAGCCTCCGTACCCCTGTACTGTATATAGCCTCCGTACCCCTGTACTGTATATAGCCTCCGTACCCCTGTACTGTATATAGCCTCCGTACCCCTGTACTGTATATAGCCTCCGTACCCCTGTACTGTATATAGCCTCCGTACCCCTGTACTGTATATAGCCTCCGTACCCCTGTACTGTATATAGCCTCCGTACCCCTGTACTGTATATAGCCTCCGTACCCCTGTACTGTATATAGCCTCCGTACCCCTGTACTGTATATAGCCTCCGTACCCCTGTACTGTATATAGCCTCCGTACCCCTGTACTGTATATAGCCTCCGTACCCCTGTACTGTATATAGCCTCCGTACCCCTGTACTGTATATAGCCTCCGTACCCCTGTACTGTATATAGCCTCCGTACCCCTGTACTGTATATAGCCTCCGTACCCCTGTACTGTATATAGCCTCCGTACCCCTGTACTGTATATAGCCTCCGTACCCCTGTACTGTATATAGCCTCCGTACCCCTGTACTGTATATAGCCTCCGTACCCCTGTACTGTATATAGCCTCCGTACCCCTGTACTGTATATAGCCTCCGTACCCCTGTACTGTATATAGCCTCCGTACCCCTGTACTGTATATAGCCTCCGTACCCCTGTACTGTATATAGCCTCCGTACCCCTGTACTGTATATAGCCTCCGTACCCCTGTACTGTATATAGCCTCCGTACCCCTGTACTGTATATAGCCTCCGTACCCCTGTACTGTATATAGCCTCCGTACCCCTGTACTGTATATAGCCTCCGTACCCCTGTACTGTATATAGCCTCCGTACCCCTGTACTGTATATAGCCTCCGTACCCCTGTACTGTATAAAGCCTCCGTACCCCTGTACTGTATAAAGCCTCCGTACCCCTGTACTGTATATAGCCTCCGTACCCCTGTACTGTATATAGCCTCCGTACCCCTGTACTGTATATAGCCTCCGTACCCCTGTACTGTATATAGCCTCCGTACCCCTGTACTGTATATAGCCTCCGTACCCCTGTACTGTATATAGCCTCCGTACCCCTGTACTGTATATAGCCTCCGTACCCCTGTACTGTATATAGCCTCCGTACCCCTGTACTGTATATAGCCTCCGTACCCCTGTACTGTATATAGCCTCCGTACCCCTGTACTGTATATAGCCTCCGTACCCCTGTACTGTATATAGCCTCCGTACCCCTGTACTGTATATAGCCTCCGTACCCCTGTACTGTATATAGCCTCCGTACCCCTGTACTGTATATAGCCTCCGTACCCCTGTACTGTATATAGCCTCCGTACCCCTGTACTGTATATAGCCTCCGTACCCCTGTACTGTATATAGCCTCCGTACCCCTGTACTGTATATAGCCTCCGTACCCCTGTACTGTATATAGCCTCCGTACCCCTGTACTGTATATAGCCTCCGTACCCCTGTACTGTATATAGCCTCCGTACCCCTGTACTGTATATAGCCTCCGTACCCCTGTACTGTATAAAGCCTCCGTACCCCTGTACTGTATATAGCCTCCGTACCCCTGTACTGTATATAGCCTCCGTACCCCTGTACTGTATATAGCCTCCGTACCCCTGTACTGTATATAGCCTCCGTACCCCTGTACTGTATATAGCCTCCGTACCCCTGTACTGTATATAGCCTCCGTACCCCTGTACTGTATATAGCCTCCGTACCCCTGTACTGTATATAGCCTCCGTACCCCTGTACTGTATATAGCCTCCGTACCCCTGTACTGTATATAGCCTCCGTACCCCTGTACTGTATATAGCCTCCGTACCCCTGTACTGTATATAGCCTCCGTACCCCTGTACTGTATATAGCCTCCGTACCCCTGTACTGTATATAGCCTCGTTATTGTTACTTTATTCTGTTGTTTTTTTATTACTTTAGTTTGTTTCGTAAATGTTTTCTTAAACACTATTTTCTTGGTCAAGGGCTTGTAAGTAAGCGTTTCACGGTAAACACATGTTGTATTCGGCATTTCACGGTAAACACATGTTGTATTCAGCGTTTCACGGTAAACACATGTTGTATTCAGCATTTCACGGTAAACACATGTTGTATTCAGCATTTCACGGTAAACACATGTTGTATTCAGCGTTTCACGGTAAACACATGTTGTATTCAGCATTTCACGGTAAACACATGTTGTATACAGCATTTCACAGTAAACACATGTTGTATTCAGCATTTCACAGTAAACACATGTTGTATTCAGCGTTTCACGGTAAACACATGTTGTATTCAGCATTTCACAGTAAACACATGTTGTATTCAGCATTTCACAGTAAACACATGTTGTATTCAGCATTTCACGGTAAACACATGTTGTATTCAGCATTTCACAGTAAACACATGCTGTATTCAGCATTTCACAGTAAACACATGTTGTATTCAGCATTTCACGGTAAACACATGTTGTATTCAGCGTTTCACGGTAAACACATGTTGTATTCAGCATTTCACGGTAAACACATGTTGTATTCGGCGCATGTGACAAATACAATTTGATTTGACATGAACCGTGTTCCCCGCGGGCGTCCGTCCCTCCCCTTGCCCGTAAAACAAGGGGGAGAAGAGGGGGAGGGGGAGTGAGGGGTGGGATGAGGAGAAGAGGGGATGAGAGGGGTGGGATGAGGAGAGGCAGTCAGTGTTTAGAATGTAAACTTACAAAGTAGATCAGATCGAGGGAAGGAATGAACACTTGTTGAAATGTTTTCATAAATAGCCGTGTATTTTTAATCTTCTGGGAAATACCAGTATGAGACATGCATCTTATCGGATCAACAACATTAACCAACGTCATCTAAACTTTTCATGGACTGTGTTTTTTAATTTAACTTTAGTCTTCATCAGAACGCACATCTGATATCTCCTTACTAAACGCATCTTAGCCTATAGATCCTAATGCGTAAAATCAGGTTTTCTTCCTTGTACACATTTTACGCACGACTGGGAATTCGGATTAGGCGTTCCGAACAGAGTTTAGACAAAGCTACAAGTCAATAAAGTCATGGGGACAATGCGCAGGACACCTTATCTCCACGGAATCGGATATTGACTCTTGGTTGTCTCGGCATCGTCATCTCTGTGAACCCAGAACCCCCCCGCAGCGGATTACAGAGGTTGTTTTTTGATCCGTCTTTTTCACAGAGGGGCACTTCTTCCACGTTTTGGTGTTTGTTGGTGGTGATGGTGGCGCAAGGGGTCATGGAGACCAGGACCAGCCGGAGACCGTGCAGCAGCGCCCAGAAACACTTACTGCTGGCGGTCGCTCTCATCGCATGCAGCTCGCAATTACTGGTGGACGCCAACTCCTGGTTGTAAGTTGAACTTTTTCTTATGTCAAATTAACTCTGTACAGTTTCTATATCGCTGCGTACTTTAGTTCATGCGCAGTTGATCCATTAATTTACAGATGGTGGGTTTTGTGATTGGGGTTTGAGAGAGCGTCCGTGTGTTGTTTTGTGTTGTGGAGGAGACCAGTGGAAGAACAAATGTGGTGACTTTGTCACAATATTTACCCATGCTACGCACAAATGGCCAAGCTGTTTGTGGAATGGGGGGAAACAGGAGAACTCCGCAGAGTGGAACACCGCATCTTGACCTTGTGCGGAGAGCTGCCAAACGTTCCACTCTGATGGAGAACATTCCGATCATATTCCTCATCATTTGACATCGCTACAGCACATCATTATTTCATTACCGATGCGATATTTACCTGTCTTTATTTCCACAGTAGAATAGACTATATGTGTTCCTTTATATTTATTATTTGGGGATTTAATTCATGCATATTTTCCATTATTGCCAATTGTACCGATTTATATGACATATTGAAACGGCGAATCTTTGACTGAAGCCATATAGGCTCAAATGCCTCATCCACACACTATAATACACGTTTATTTTCTCAACACCGTATATAACTACCCACCGCCTATTTCCCATCCGTGCATGCAGGTCGTTAGCGATGAACCCTATCCAGAGACCGGAGATGTACATCATCGGGGCCCAGCCTCTGTGCAGCCAGCTGACGGGACTCTCCCAGGGGCAGAGGAAGCTGTGCCAGCTCTACCAGGACCATATGGTCTACATTGGCGAGGGGGCCAAGACGGGCATCAATGAATGTCAATACCAGTTCAGACAGCGGCGGTGGAACTGTAGCACCGTGGATAATGCATCCGTGTTCGGACGCGTCATGCAGATAGGTGAGCCAGTCACATGGTGGGATTGGGATATAGGCTAGGTCTGGTTCAGGGCGTTAGTGACGGTTTATTTCACTAACGGTTAGTTAATAAGGAACGCGCACGAATGCGCTGGACCAGAGCTAATGAGTGATAGGCGGATGCGGCGGTAGGTGATGACACATGTTTATGTTTACATTTTGAATTCCCATTGTAAACGTAGAATTAGTGCACTTTAGAGGCAACGCGGATAACTGTACCTGTATTCTTGAACGTGCTTTTGTATCAGTTCAACTATTCGATAGTGGAACCTTATAACAAACTTAATGTTTCCAAAATAAAAAATCGTTGCGCTTAATTGTCAGTCAGATTTCTCTCGACAATTGAGTGTTAGTTCCGTTCTGTAGTTAGAGGAGGTGTAGGCTAGAGATGGCGGTGTCCAGTAGCCCACAGCTTCTCTATTCTCCCTCTGATGCAGCAGTATCCCCCTCCGACGGCCAGTCAGGCCGGCGGACCGATCCCCTCCCTCTCCCTCGCCGTTCCCAAAACAGCAAAGGAGTTGTTTGCAGTCAATCGCGAGAGTTTTATTGAGGTGTTAGCCTGCTATTGTCCACGGCCTCCTTTTGAAATGCAATCAAGGGGTGACACGGACTCGGCAGATCCGGGCTGCTATTTGAAGTATCGGTTCTATGGGCCAATAAAAGTCCTCGTCTTTATCGCGCGCTCCGGCTCCTGTCGCCTGGCTCACGTGTAACCTACACATTCTGTTTTTAAGAGAACTCATAATTACAACTTTTTGACACGTGACGTTTCTGTTATAACAGTGCCAGGAATCAGGATAGCCAGTCTTAAATGCGGAGTTGCGGTTTACATGGAATAAAAATATATATATGTTTATCTTACTGACAGACATTGGCATTGTAAACTGATGCCCTCTTTCTTGGTTGGCCAAAGTGGCATTCACAGGCGAATTACTTCCAAAGATATGTCATTATAAGCTATGACTACATATATATATTTTTAAATATCAAACTCACGAATTATTTAAGCATTTCCAAATCATAAAACGTGAACAGAATATATTTTTCATTTTTCATTCTCTCATTTGGAGAGAGAGTGCCAGCTGCCAAGGTTACGTTTATTTGCTTGTATAGAGAGTCCTAGGCCCACCAAGGCTACGATGCTGAAGTATGTGAAACCTTGAGATCTGCATTCCAGATGGTATGTCCATCCAATGGAAAACCTGTCAGGTAACACCCAATGATTTATATATACAATAGATGTCAAGTAGGGGGCGTTGTGTTGAAGCCGCTGTGCCTCCATCTTGGAACTCCCCCAGTTGTCATTTTTTTTTTATTTTGGAATCTATAGAAATTAATTTATTAATGTATACATTCGTTTTTTTCCACATCTATTCTTTTACAGACACAATAAAGCATACTTGTAAATTATATTATGTGAGCTAAACATATAATAAAATAAAAATACAAATATATATATATATATAATTATATATTTTATGTTTCAAATATTTTTTATTGAACACACACAAGAATGGTGTATAGGTAGGTATACAAGACAGGTATACAATTCTTATCTAAACATAAAAGAGCAGACAGGAACAACAAGACCCAGAGTTCTGGGTACAAAATAAATATTACAAAACAGGACATACAGAACTATTTTATATATAGGGATACTAATGTTACTTAAATACATGTTATTTTGTCCTTAAAATGTTTAATTAAAATACTGCAGAATTCCATTTGTTCCTATGGAGGACTGATCCTACTGGGGAGTGGCAATATGGCCGACAGGTGGCTTCAAAGCCTCTCAATGGCCAATACATAGCATCGACAATCCAGGGTTTATATACATCATTGGTAACACCTGCACAGCAGATGGGGGGAGAGAGAGAGATTTTCCCCATGCCAATAAGCCCTTTGATTTGAATTGAGAGAGACAGAGAGAGAGAGAGAGAGTGTGAGAGACAGACAGAGAGAGTGTGAGAGACAGACAGAGAGAGAGAGAGAGAGAGAGAGAGAGAGACCCCACAGAAACAGACCCCACAGAGCCCAAGGACAGCAACACAATTAGACCCAACCAAATCATGAGAAAATAAAAAGATAATTACTTGACACATTGGAAAGAATTAACAAAAAAACAGAGCAAACTAGAATGCTATTTGGCCCTAAACAGAGAGTACACAGCGGCGGAATACCTGACCACTGTGACTGACCCAAACTTAAGGAAAGCTTGTACAGACTCAGTGAGTATAGCCTTGCTATTAAGAAAGGCCACCGGAGGTAGACATGGCTCTCAAGAGGAGACAGGCTATGTGCTCACTGCCCACAAAATGAGGTGGAAACTGAGCTGCACTTCCTAACCTCCTGACAAATGTATGACCATATTAGAGACACATATTTCCCTCAGATTACACAGATCCACAAAGAATTTGAAAACAATCGCGATTTTGATAAACTCCCATATCTACTGGGTGAAATACCACAGTGTGACATCACAGCAGCAAGATTTGTGACCTGTTGCCACAAGAAAAGTACAACCAGTGAAGAACAAACACCATTGTAAATACAACCCATATTTATGCATATTTATTTTCCCTTTTGTACTTTAACCATTTGTACATTGTTACAACACTGTATATATATATATAATATGACATTTGTAATGTCTTTATTCTTTTGGAACTTCTGTGAGTGTAATGTTTACTGTTCATTTTTATTGTTTATTTCACTTTTGTATATTATCTACTTCACTTGCTTTGGTAATGTTAACACATGTTTCCCATGCCAATAAAGCCCCTTGAATTGAATTGAGAGAGAGAGAGAGAGAGAGAGAGAGAGAGAGAGAGAAGCGAGAGAGAGAGAAGGGAGATACAGAGCGAGAGAGAGAAGAGAGAGAGAGCAATAATATAAACCTCTCACCTTTGTGGCTGCAGTCAACCCTCGCAGCTCATGTCGTTGTTCGGCTACTCTCTGTCTCTCACATCTAGAATCTGTCCACAAGAGAAGTGCTTTTTTCTCTCCGTTGTAAGTTTATAAGATCTTGTAGAGTCCACTCTTCCCATGTCACAAATTATCTGTCAAAGGTCTATAATACATTCAGAGTGGTTGTGTGTTTATCTAGTATCTGGTAGCGGAAGACATTCACTAGCTAATTAAAACAGCCTGCCTCCTTGTTGTTTCTCCCCCCCCCCCCTCTCTCTCTCTCGCTCTCTCTCTCTCTCTCTCTCTCTCTCTCTCTCTCTCTCTCTCTCTCTCTCTCTCTCTCTCTCTCTCTCTCTCTCTCTCTCTCTCTCTCTCTCTCTCTCTCTCTCTCTCTCTCTCTCTCTCTCTCTCTCTCTCTCTCTCTCTCTCTCTCTCTCTCTCTCTCTCTCTCTCAGTCATCTTTCTCTCTCTCCATCCCTCTATGTGCTCCTTTAGCCAGGCCAGCCAGGGCCCCCAGCTCCTTCATCTCCTGACGCCAGGCCCCATTGTCTATTGTCCCCTGTAGTCACACATCAATAACAGAGACCATGGTTAACTGGCCAGCTTAAAGCGCTAGCTAACCAAACCCAAGTGTGTGTGTGTGTGTGTGTGTGTGTGTGTGTGTGTGTGTGTGTGTGTGTGTGTGAGTGAGTGAGTGAGTGAGTGAGTGAGTGAGTGAGTGAGTGAGTGAGTGAGTGAGTGAGTGAGTGAGTGTGTGGAAGTGTGTGTGTGTACTTGGGAAAAAGAAAGTTGAAGAACATCTTGGACCTTCTACCATTGTATGCTAACCGCCTTGTGTGTGTTTTTCTCTGTGTGTGTGTTTGTGTGTGTGTTTGTGTGTGTGTCCATCCGACAGGCAGCAGGGAGACAGCCTTCACCTATGCCATCAGTGCAGCAGGCGTGGTGAACGCGGTGAGCAGGGCGTGTCGGGAAGGAGAACTCTCCACCTGTGGATGCAGCCGCGCCGCTCGACCCCGTGACCTACCGCGCGATTGGCTGTGGGGTGGCTGTGGCGACAACGTCAACTATGGCTACCGTTTCGCCCGGGAGTTTGTGGACGCGCGGGAGAGAGAAAAGAACTACCCTCGAGGCTCCATAGAACACACTAGAACATTGATGAACCTACAGAACAACGAAGCAGGGAGACAGGTGAGGAACTGGGATGCAAACACACACACACACACACACACACACACACACACACACACACACACACACACACACACACATATACAGTGCCTTGCGAAAGTATTCGGCCCCCTTGAACTTTGCGACCTTTTGCCACATTTCAGGCTTCAAACATAAAGATATAAAACTGTATTTTTGTGAAGAATCAACAACAAGTGGGACACAATCATGAAGTGGAACGACATTTATTGGATATTTCAAACTTTTTTAACAAATCAAAAACTGAAAAATTGGGCGTGCAAAATTATTCAGCCCCTTTACTTTCAGTGCAGCAAACTCTCTCCAGAAGTGCAGTGAGGATCTCTGAATGATCCAATGTTGACCTAAATGACTAATGATGATAAATACAATCCACCTGTGTGTAATCAAGTCTCCGTATAAATGCACCTGCACTGTGATAGTCTCAGAGGTCCGTTAAAAGCGCAGAGAGCATCATGAAGAACAAGGAACACACCAGGCAGGTCCGAGATACCGAGATGCTTTAAACAGCCCAAGGAGCACTGTGCAAGCGATAATATTGAAATGGAAGGAGTATCAGACCACTGCAAATCTACCAAGACCTGGCCGTCCCTCTAAACTTTCAGCTCATACAAGGAGAAGACTGATCAAAGATGCAGCCAAGAGGCCCATGATCACTCTGGATGAACTGCAGAGATCTACAGCTGAGGTGGGAGACTCTGTCCATAGGACAACAATCAGTCATATATTGCACAAATCTGGCCTTTATGGAAGAGTGGCAAGAAGAAAGCCATTTCTTAAAGACATCCATAAAAAGTGTCGTTTAAAGTTTGCCACAAGCCACCTGGGAGACACACCAAACATGTGGAAGAAGGTGCTCTGGTCAGATGAAACCAAAATTGAACTTTTTGGCAACAATGCAAAACGTTATGTTTGGCGTAAAAGCAACACACCATCCCCACTGTCAAACATGGTGGTGGCAGCATCATGGTTTGGGCCTGCTTTTCTTCAGCAGGGACAGGGAAGATAGTTAAAATTGATGGTAAGATGGATGGAGCCAAATACAGGACCATTCTGGAAGAAAACCTGATGGAGTCTGCAAAAGACCTGAGACTGGGACGGAGATTTGTCTTCCAACAAGACAATGATCCAAAACATAAAGCAAAATCTACAATGGAATGGTTCAAAAATAAACATATCCAGGTGTTAGAATGGCCAAGTCAAAGTCCAGACCTGAATCCAATCGAGAATCTGTGGAAAGAACTGAAAATTGCTGTTCACAAATGCTCTCCATCCAACCTCACTGAGCTCGAGCTGTTTTGCAAGGAGGAATGGGAAAAAATTTCAGTCTCTCGATGTGCAAAACTGATAGAGACATACCCCAAGCGACTTACAGCTGTAATCGCAGCAAAAGGCGGAGCTACAAAGTATTAACTTAAGGGGGCTGAATAATTTTGCACGCCCAATTTTTCAGTTTTTGTTTTGTTAAAAAAGTTTGAAATATCCAATAAATGTCCTTCCACTTCATGATTGTGTCCCACTTGTTGTTGATTCTTCACAAAAAAATACAGTTTTATATCTTTGTTTGAAGCCTGAAATGTGGCAAAAGTTTGCAAAGTTCAAGGGGGCCGAATACTTTCGCAAGGCACTGTATATGTTGTTATTAGTCTCTGTTCATGGTGTGAACTACATACATGTTGTTGTTAGTCTCTGTTCATGGTGTGAACTACATATATGTTGTTATTAGTCTCTGTTCATGGTGTGGACTACATACATGTTGTTATTAGTCTCTGTTCATGGTGTGGACTACATATATGTTGTTGTTATTAGTCTCTGTTCATGGTGTGAACTACATATATGTTGTTATTAGTCTCTGTTCATGGTGTGGACTACATACATGTTGTTATTAGTCTCTGTTCATGGTGTGAACTACATACATGTTGTTATTAGTCTCTGTTCATGGTGTGGACTACATACATGTTGTTATTAGTCTCTGTTCATGGTGTGGACTACATACATGTTGTTATTAGTCTCTGTTCATGGTGTGAACTACATACATGTTGTTGTTATTAGTCTCTGTTCATGGTGTGAACTACATACATGTTGTTATTAGTCTCTGTTCATGGTGTGGACTACATACATGTTGTTATTAGTCTCTGTTCATGGTGTGGACTACATACATGTTGTTGTTATTAGTCTCTGTTCATGGTGTGAACTACATATATGTTGTTGTTATTAGTCTCTGTTCATGGTGTGAACTACATACATGTTGTTATTAGTCTCTGTTCATGGTGTGGACTACATACATGTTGTTATTAGTCTCTGTTCATGGTGTGGACTACATACATGTTGTTGTTATTAGTCTCTGTTCATGGTGTGAACTACATATATGTTGTTGTTATTAGTCTCTGTTCATGGTGTGAACTACATACATGTTGTTATTAGTCTCTGTTCATGGTGTGGACTACATACATGTTGTTATTAGTCTCTGTTCATGGTGTGGACTACATACATGTTGTTGTTATTAGTCTCTGTTCATGGTGTGAACTACATATATGTTGTTGTTATTAGTCTCTGTTCATGGTGTGAACTACATACATGTTGTTATTAGTCTCTGTTCATGGTGTGAACTACATACATGTTGTTGTTATTAGTCTCTGTTCATGGTGTGAACTACATACATGTTGTTATTAGTCTCTGTTCATGGTGTGGACTACATACATGTTGTTATTAGTCTCTGTTCATGGTGTGGACTACATACATGTTGTTGTTATTAGTCTCTGTTCATGGTGTGAACTACATATATGTTGTTGTTATTAGTCTCTGTTCATGGTGTGAACTACATATATGTTGTTGTTATTAGTCTCTGTTCATGGTGTGAACTACATACATGTTGTTGTTATTAGTCTCTGTTCATGGTGTGAACTACATACATGTTGTTATTAGTCTCTGTTCATGGTGTGGACTACATACATGTTGTTATTAGTCTCTGTTCATGGTGTGAACTACATATATGTTGTTGTTATTAGTCTCTGTTCATGGTGTGAACTACATACATGTTGTTATTAGTCTCTGTTCATGGTGTGAACTACATACATGTTGTTATTAGTCTCTGTTCATGGTGTGAACTACATACATGTTGTTATTAGTCTCTGTTCATGGTGTGAACTACATATATGTTGTTATTAGTCTCTGTTCATGGTGTGGACTACATACATGTTGTTATTAGTCTCTGTTCATGGTGTGAACTACATACATGTTGTTGTTATTAGTCTCTGTTCATGGTGTGGACTACATACATGTTGTTATTAGTCTCTGTTCATGGTGTGAACTACATACATGTTGTTATTAGTCTCTGTTCATGGTGTGGACTACATATATGTTGTTGTTATTAGTCTCTGTTCATGGTGTGAACTACATACATGTTGTTGTTATTAGTCTCTGTTCATGGTGTGAACTACATACATGTTGTTATTAGTCTCTGTTCATGGTGTGGACTACATACATGTTGTTATTAGTCTCTGTTCATGGTGTGGACTACATACATGTTGTTGTTATTAGTCTCTGTTCATGGTGTGAACTACATATATGTTGTTGTTATTAGTCTCTGTTCATGGTGTGAACTACATACATGTTGTTGTTATTAGTCTCTGTTCATGGTGTGAACTACATACATGTTGTTATTAGTCTCTGTTCATGGTGTGGACTACATACATGTTGTTATTAGTCTCTGTTCATGGTGTGAACTACATATATGTTGTTGTTATTAGTCTCTGTTCATGGTGTGAACTACATACATGTTGTTATTAGTCTCTGTTCATGGTGTGAACTACATACATGTTGTTGTTGTTAGTCTCTGTTCATGGTGTGAACTACATACATGTTGTTATTAGTCTCTGTTCATGGTGTGAACTACATACATGTTGTTGTTATTAGTCTCTGTTCATGGTGTGAACTACATATATGTTGTTATTAGTCTCTGTTCATGGTGTGAACTACATACATGTTGTTGTTATTAGTCTCTGTTCATGGTGTGAACTACATACATGTTGTTATTAGTCTCTGTTCATGGTGTGAACTACATACATGTTGTTATTAGTCTCTGTTCATGGTGTGAACTACATATATGTTGTTATTAGTCTCTGTTCATGGTGTGAACTACATACATGTTGTTATTAGTCTCTGTTCATGGTGTGAACTACATACATGTTGTTGTTGTTAGTCTCTGTTCATGGTGTGAACTACATATATGTTGTTATTAGTCTCTGTTCATGGTGGGAACTACATATATGTTGTTGTTATTAGTCTCTGTTCATGGTGTGAACTACATACATGTTGTTATTAGTCTCTGTTCATGGTGTGAACTACATATATGTTGTTGTTATTAGTCTCTGTTCATGGTGTGAACTACATACATGTTGTTATTAGTCTCTGTTCATGGTGTGAACTACATACATGTTATTAGTCTCTGTTCATGGTGTGAACTACATACATGTTGTTATTAGTCTCTCTTCATGGTGTGAACTACATATATGTTGTTATTAGTCTCTGTTCATGGTGTGAACTACATACATGTTGTTGTTAGTCTCTGTTCATGGTGTGAACTACATACATGTTGTTGTTAGTCTCTGTTCATGGTGTGAACTACATACATGTTGTTATTAGTCTCTGTTCATGGTGTGAACTACATACATGTTGTTATTAGTCTCTGTTCATGGTGTGAACTACATACATGTTGTTATTAGTCTCTGTTCATGGTGTGAACTACATACATGTTGTTATTAGTCTCTGTTCATGGTGTGAACTACATATATGTTGTTGTTATTAGTCTCTGTTCATGGTATCAACTACATACATGTTGTTGTTATTAGTCTCTGTTCATGGTGTGAACTACATATATGTTGTTGTTAGTCTCTGTTCATGGTGTGAACTACATACATGTTGTTATTAGTCTCTGTTCATGGTGTGGACTACATATATGTTGTTATTAGTCTCTGTTCATGGTGTGGACTACATACATGTTGTTGTTATTAGTCTCTGTTCATGGTGTGAACTACATATATGTTGTTATTAGTCTCTGTTCATGGTGTGATCTACATACATGTTGTTATTAGTCTCTGTTCATGGTGTGGACTACATATATGTTGTTATTAGTCTCTGTTCATGGTGTGGACTACATACATGTTGTTGTTATTAGTCTCTGTTCATGGTGTGAACTACATATATGTTGTTGTTATTAGTCTCTGTTCATGGTGTGAACTACATATATGTTGTTGTTATTAGTCTCTGTTCATGGTGTGAACTACATATATGTTGTTGTTATTAGTCTCTGTTCATGGTATCAACTACATACATGTTGTTGTTATTAGTCTCTGTTCATGGTGTGAACTACATATATGTTGTTGTTAGTCTCTGTTCATGGTGTGAACTACATACATGTTGTTATTAGTCTCTGTTCATGGTGTGAACTACATACATGTTGTTATTAGTCTCTGTTCATGGTGTGAACTACATACATGTTGTTATTAGTCTCTGTTCATGGTGTGAACTACATATATGTTGTTATTAGTCTCTGTTCATGGTGTGGACTACATACATGTTGTTATTAGTCTCTGTTCATGGTGTGGACTACATACATGTTGTTATTAGTCTATGTTCATGGTGTGAACTACATACATGTTGTTGTTATTAGTCTCTGTTCATGGTGTGAACTACATACATGTTATTAGTCTCTGTTCATGGTGTGAACTACATACATGTTGTTATTAGTCTCTGTTCATGGTGTGAACTACATATATGTTGTTATTAGTCTCTGTTCATGGTGTGAACTACATATATGTTGTTGTTATTAGTCTCTGTTCATGGTGTGATCTACATACATGTTGTTATTAGTCTCTGTTCATGGTGTGGACTACATATATGTTGTTGTTATTAGTCTCTGTTCATGGTGTGAACTACATATATGTTGTTGTTAGTCTCTGTTCATGGTGTGGACTACATACATGTTGTTATTAGTCTCTGTTTATGGTGTGAACTACATATATGTTGTTGTTATTAGTCTCTGTTCATGGTGTGAACTACATATATGTTGTTATTAGTCTCTGTTCATGGTGTGAACTACATACATGTTGTTGTTATTAGTCTCTGTTCATGGTGTGATCTACATACATGTTGTTGTTATTAGTCTCTGTTCATGGTGTGAACTACATACATGTTGTTATTAGTCTCTGGTCATGGTGTGAACTACATATATGTTGTTATTAGTCTCTGTTCATGGTGTGGACTACATACATGTTGTTGTTATTAGTCTCTGTTCATGGTGTGATCTACATACATGTTGTTGTTATTAGTCTCTGTTCATGGTGTGAACTACATACATGTTGTTGTTATTAGTCTCAGTTCATGGTGTGAACTACATACATGTTATTAGTCTCTGTTCATGGTGTGAACTACATACATGTTGTTATTAGTCTCTGTTCATGGTGTGGACTACATATATGTTGTTATTAGTCTCTGTTCATGGTGTGGACTACATACATGTTGTTGTTATTAGTCTCTGTTCATGGTGTGAACTACATACATGTTGTTATTAGTCTCTGTTCATGGTGTGGACTACATATATGTTGTTATTAGTCTCTGTTCATGGTGTGGACTACATACATGTTGTTGTTATTAGTCTCTGTTCATGGTGTGAACTACATATATGTTGTTATTAGTCTCTGTTCATGGTGTGATCTACATACATGTTGTTATTAGTCTCTGTTCATGGTGTGGACTACATATATGTTGTTATTATTCTCTGTTCATGGTGTGGACTACATACATGTTGTTGTTATTAGTCTCTGTTCATGGTGTGAACTACATATATGTTGTTGTTATTAGTCTCTGTTCATGGTGTGAACTACATATATGTTGTTGTTATTAGTCTCTGTTCATGGTGTGAACTACATATATGTTGTTGTTATTAGTCTCTGTTCATGGTATCAACTACATACATGTTGTTGTTATTAGTCTCTGTTCATGGTGTGAACTACATATATGTTGTTGTTAGTCTCTGTTCATGGTGTGAACTACATACATGTTGTTATTAGTCTCTGTTCATGGTGTGAACTACATACATGTTGTTATTAGTCTCTGTTCATGGTGTGAACTACATACATGTTGTTATTAGTCTCTGTTCATGGTGTGAACTACATATATGTTGTTATTAGTCTCTGTTCATGGTGTGGACTACATACATGTTGTTATTAGTCTCTGTTCATGGTGTGGACTACATACATGTTGTTATTAGTCTATGTTCATGGTGTGAACTACATACATGTTGTTGTTATTAGTCTCTGTTCATGGTGTGAACTACATACATGTTATTAGTCTCTGTTCATGGTGTGAACTACATACATGTTGTTATTAGTCTCTGTTCATGGTGTGAACTACATATATGTTGTTATTAGTCTCTGTTCATGGTGTGAACTACATATATGTTGTTGTTATTAGTCTCTGTTCATGGTGTGATCTACATACATGTTGTTATTAGTCTCTGTTCATGGTGTGGACTACATATATGTTGTTGTTATTAGTCTCTGTTCATGGTGTGAACTACATATATGTTGTTGTTAGTCTCTGTTCATGGTGTGGACTACATACATGTTGTTATTAGTCTCTGTTCATGGTGTGGACTACATATATGTTGTTGTTATTAGTCTCTGTTCATGGTGTGAACTACATATATGTTGTTATTAGTCTCTGTTCATGGTGTGAACTACATACATGTTGTTGTTATTAGTCTCTGTTCATGGTGTGATCTACATACATGTTGTTGTTATTAGTCTCTGTTCATGGTGTGAACTACATACATGTTGTTATTAGTCTCTGGTCATGGTGTGAACTACATATATGTTGTTATTAGTCTCTGTTCATGGTGTGGACTACATACATGTTGTTGTTATTAGTCTCTGTTCATGGTGTGATCTACATACATGTTGTTGTTATTAGTCTCTGTTCATGGTGTGAACTACATACATGTTGTTGTTATTAGTCTCAGTTCATGGTGTGAACTACATACATGTTATTAGTCTCTGTTCATGGTGTGAACTACATACATGTTGTTATTAGTCTCTGTTCATGGTGTGAACTACATATATGTTGTTGTTAGTCTCTGTTCATGGTGTGAACTACATACATGTTGTTGTTAGTCTCTGTTCATGGTGTGAACTACATATATGTTGTTATTAGTCTCTGTTCATGGTGTGAACTACATATATGTTGTTGTTATTAGTCTCTGTTCATGGTGTGAACTACATACATGTTGTTGTTATTAGTCTCTGTTCATGGTGTGGACTACATATATGTTGTTGTTATTAGTCTCTGTTCATGGTGTGAACTACATACATGTTGTTATTAGTCTCTGTTCATGGTGTGAACTACATACATGTTGTTATTAGTCTCTGTTCATGGTGTGAACTACATATATGTTGTTGTTATTAGTCTCTGTTCATGGTGTGGACTACATATATGTTGTTGTTATTAGTCTCTGTTCATGGTGTGAACTACATACATGTTGTTGTTATTAGTCTCTGTTCATGGTGTGAACTACATACATGTTGTTGTTATTAGTCTCTGTTCATGGTGTGAACTACATATATGTTGTTGTTAGTCTCTGTTCATGGTGTGGACTACATACATGTTGTTATTAGTCTCTGTTCATGGTGTGGACTACATATATGTTGTTGTTATTAGTCTCTGTTCATGGTGTGAACTACATACATGTTGTTATTAGTCTCTGTTCATGGTGTGGACTACATATATGTTGTTGTTATTAGTCTCTGTTCATGGTGTGAACTACATACATGTTGTTATTAGTCTCTGTTCATGGTGTGAACTACATACATGTTGTTATTAGTCTCTGTTCATGGTGTGAACTACATATATGTTGTTGTTATTAGTCTCTGTTCATGGTGTGAACTACATACATGTTGTTATTAGTCTCTGTTCATGGTGTGAACTACATACATGTTGTTATTAGTCTCTGTTCATGGTGTGAACTACATATATGTTGTTGTTATTAGTCTCTGTTCATGGTATCAACTACATACATGTTGTTGTTATTAGTCTCTGTTCATGGTGTGAACTACATATATGTTGTTATTAGTCTCTGTTCATGGTGTGAACTACATACATGTTGTTATTAGTCTCTGTTCATGGTGTGAACTACATATATGTTGTTATTAGTCTCTGTTCATGGTGTGGACTACATACATGTTGTTATTAGTCTCTGTTCATGGTGTGAACTACATACATGTTGTTGTTATTAGTCTCTGTTCATGGTGTGGACTACATATATGTTGTTATTAGTCTCTGTTCATGGTGTGGACTACATATATGTTGTTGTTATTAGTCTCTGTTCATGGTGTGAACTACATATATGTTGTTGTTATTAGTCTCTGTTCATGGTGTGAACTACATACATGTTGTTGTTGTTAGTCTCTGTTCATGGTGTGAACTACATACATGTTGTTATTAGTCTCTGGTCATGGTGTGAACTACATATATGTTGTTATTAGTCTCTGTTCATGGTGTGGACTACATACATGTTGTTGTTATTAGTCTCTGTTCATGGTGTGATCTACATACATGTTGTTGTTATTAGTCTCTGTTCATGGTGTGAACTACATACATGTTGTTGTTATTAGTCTCAGTTCATGGTGTGAACTACATACATGTTATTAGTCTCTGTTCATGGTGTGAACTACATACATGTTGTTATTAGTCTCTGTTCATGGTGTGAACTACATATATGTTGTTGTTAGTCTCTGTTCATGGTGTGAACTACATACATGTTGTTGTTATTAGTCTCTGTTCATGGTGTGGACTACATATATGTTGTTGTTATTAGTCTCTGTTCATGGTGTGAACTACATACATGTTGTTATCAGTCTCTGTTCATGGTGTGAACTACATACATGTTGTTATTAGTCTCTGTTCATGGTGTGAACTACATATATGTTGTTGTTATTAGTCTCTGTTCATGGTGTGGACTACATATATGTTGTTGTTATTAGTCTCTGTTCATGGTGTGAACTACATTAATGTTGTTGTTAGTCTCTGTTCATGGTGTGGACTACATACATGTTGTTATTAGTCTCTGTTCATGGTGTGGACTACATACATGTTGTTGTTATTAGTCTCTGTTCATGGTGTGAACTACATACATGTTGTTATTAGTCTCTGTTCATGGTGTGAACTACATACATGTTGTTATTAGTCTCTGTTCATGGTGTGGACTACATACATGTTGTTATTAGTCTCTGTTCATGGTGTGGACTACATATATGTTGTTGTTATTAGTCTCTGTTCATGGTGTGGACTACATATATGTTGTTGTTATTAGTCTCTGTTCATGGTGTGAACTACATACATGTTGTTATTAGTCTCTGTTCATGGTGTGGACTACATACATGTTGTTATTAGTCTCTGTTCATGGTGTGGACTACATATATGTTGTTGTTATTAGTCTCTGTTCATGGTGTGGACTACATATATGTTGTTGTTATTAGTCTCTGTTCATGGTGTGAACTACATACATGTTGTTATTAGTCTCTGTTCATGGTGTGGACTACATACATGTTGTTATTAGTCTCTGTTCATGGTGTGGACTACATATATGTTGTTGTTATTAGTCTCTGTTCATGGTGTGAACTACATACATGTTGTTATTAGTCTCTGTTCATGGTGTGAACTACATACATGTTGTTATTAGTCTCTGTTCATGGTGTGAACTACATACATGTTGTTATTAGTCTCTGTTCATGGTGTGGACTACATACATGTTGTTATTAGTCTCTGTTCATGGTGTGGACTACATATATGTTGTTGTTATTAGTCTCTGTTCATGGTGTGGACTACATATATGTTGTTGTTATTAGTCTCTGTTCATGGTGTGAACTACATACATGTTGTTATTAGTCTCTGTTCATGGTGTGGACTACATACATGTTGTTATTAGTCTCTGTTCATGGTGTGGACTACATATATGTTGTTGTTATTAGTCTCTGTTCATGGTGTGAACTACATACATGTTGTTATTAGTCTCTGTTCATGGTGTGGACTACATATATGTTGTTATTAGTCTCTGTTCATGGTGTGAACTACATATATGTTGTTGTTATTAGTCTCTGTTCATGGTGTGGACTACATATATGTTGTTGTTATTAGTCTCTGTTCATGGTGTGAACTACATATATGTTGTTGTTAGTCTCTGTTCATGGTGTGGACTACATACATGTTGTTATTAGTCTCTGTTCATGGTGTGAACTACATATATGTTGTTGTTATTAGTCTCTGTTCATGGTGTGGACTACATATATGTTGTTGTTATTAGTCTCTGTTCATGGTGTGAACTACATACATGTTGTTATTAGTCTCTGTTCATGGTGTGGACTACATACATGTTGTTATTAGTCTCTGTTCATGGTGTGAACTACATACATGTTGTTATTAGTCTCTGTTCATGGTGTGAACTACATATATGTTGTTGTTAGTCTCTGTTCATGGTGTGAACTACATACATGTTGTTATTAGTCTCTGTTCATGGTGTGAACTACATATATGTTGTTATTAGTCTCTGTTCATGGTGTGAACTACATACATGTTGTTATTAGTCTCTGTTCATGGTGTGAACTACATACATGTTGTTATTAGTCTCTGTTCATGGTGTGAACTACATATATGTTGTTGTTATTAGTCTCTGTTCATGGTGTGAACTACATACATGTTGTTGTTATTAGTCTCTGTTCATGGTGTGATCTACATACATGTTGTTGTTGTTAGTCTCTGTTCATGGTGTGAACTACATATATGTTGTTGTTATTAGTCTCTGTTCATGGTGTGAACTACATATATGTTGTTGTTATTAGTCTCTGTTCATGGTGTGAACTACATATATGTTGTTGTTATTAGTCTCTGTTCATGGTGTGAACTACATACATGTTGTTGTTATTAGTCTCTGTTCATGGTGTGAACTACATACATGTTGTTGTTATTAGTCTCTGTTCATGGTGTGAACTACATACATGTTGTTATTAGTCTCTGTTCATGGTGTGAACTACATATATGTTGTTGTTAGTCTCTGTTCATGGTGTGAACTACATACATGTTGTTGTTAGTCTCTGTTCATGGTGTGAACTACATACATGTTGTTATTAGTCTCTGTTCATGGTGTGGACTACATATATGTTGTTGTTATTAGTCTCTGTTCATGGTGTGAACTACATATATGTTGTTATTAGTCTCTGTTCATGGTGTGGACTACATACATGTTGTTGTTATTAGTCTCTGTTCATGGTGTGAACTACATACATGTTGTTGTTATTAGTCTCTGTTCATGGTGTGAACTACATACATGTTATTAGTCTCTGTTCATGGTGTGAACTACATACATGTTGTTATTAGTCTCTGTTCATGGTGTGAACTACATATATGTTGTTGTTAGTCTCTGTTCATGGTGTGAACTACATATATGTTGTTGTTAGTCTCTGTTCATGGTGTGAACTACATATATGTTGTTATTAGTCTCTGTTCATGGTGTGAACTACATACATGTTGTTGTTAGTCTCTGTTCATGGTGTGAACTACATACATGTTGTTATTAGTCTCTGTTCATGGTGTGAACTACATACATGTTGTTATTAGTCTCTGTTCATGGTGTGAACTACATATATGTTGTTGTTATTAGTCTCTGTTCATGGTGTGGACTACATACATGTTGTTATTAGTCTCTGTTCATGGTGTGAACTACATACATGTTGTTGTTATTAGTCTCTGTTCATGGTGTGAACTACATATATGTTGTTGTTATTAGTCTCTGTTCATGGTGTGAACTACATATATGTTGTTGTTATTAGTCTCTGTTCATGGTGTGAACTACATATATGTTGTTGTTATTAGTCTCTGTTCATGGTGTGAACTACATATATGTTGTTGTTAGTCTCTGTTCATGGTGTGGACTACATACATGTTGTTATTAGTCTCTGTTCATGGTGTGGACTACATATATGTTGTTGTTATTAGTCTCTGTTCATGGTGTGAACTACATACATGTTGTTGTTATTAGTCTCTGTTCATGGTGTGAACTACATACATGTTGTTATTAGTCTCTGTTCATGGTGTGGACTACATACATGTTGTTGTTATTAGTCTCTGTTCATGGTGTGAACTACATACATGTTGTTATTAGTCTCTGTTCATGGTGTGGACTACATATATGTTGTTGTTATTAGTCTCTGTTCATGGTGTGAACTACATATATGTTGTTGTTATTAGTCTCTGTTCATGGTGTGGACTACATATATGTTGTTGTTATTAGTCTCTGTTCATGGTGTGAACTACATACATGTTGTTATTAGTCTCTGTTCATGGTGTGGACTACATACATGTTGTTATTAGTCTCTGTTCATGGTGTGAACTACATACATGTTGTTATTAGTCTCTGTTCATGGTGTGAACTACATATATGTTGTTATTAGTCTCTGTTCATGGTGTGAACTACATACATGTTGTTATTAGTCTCTGTTCATGGTGTGAACTACATATATGTTGTTATTAGTCTCTGTTCATGGTGTGAACTACATATATGTTGTTGTTATTAGTCTCTGTTCATGGTGTGAACTACATACATGTTGTTATTAGTCTCTGTTCATGGTGTGAACTACATATATGTTGTTGTTATTAGTCTCTGTTCATGGTGTGAACTACATACATGTTGTTGTTAGTCTCTGTTCATGGTGTGGACTACATATATGTTGTTGTTAGTCTCTGTTCATGGTGTGAACTACATACATGTTGTTGTTAGTCTCTGTTCATGGTGTGAACTACATACATGTTGTTGTTAGTCTCTGTTCATGGTGTGAACTACATACATGTTGTTGTTAGTCTCTGTTCATGGTGTGAACTACATATATGTTGTTGTTATTAGTCTCTGTTCATGGTGTGAACTACATATATGTTGTTGTTATTAGTCTCTGTTCATGGTGTGAACTACATATATGTTGTTGTTATTAGTCTCTGTTCATGGTGTGAACTACATACATGTTGTTATTAGTCTCTGTTCATGGTGTGAACTACATATATGTTGTTATTAGTCTCTGTTCATGGTGTGAACTACATATATGTTGTTGTTATTAGTCTCTGTTCATGGTGTCAACTACATATATGTTGTTATTAGTCTCTGTTCATGGTGTGAACTACATACATGTTGTTGTTATTAGTCTCTGTTCATGGTGTGAACTACATACATGTTGTTATTAGTCTCTGTTCATGGTGTGAACTACATACATGTTGTTGTTAGTCTCTGTTCATGGTGTGAACTACATACATGTTGTTATTAGTCTCTGTTCATGGTGTGAACTACATATATGTTGTTATTAGTCTCTGTTCATGGTGTGAACTACATACATGTTGTTGTTAGTCTCTGTTCATGGTGTGAACTACATACATGTTGTTGTTAGTCTCTGTTCATGGTGTGAACTACATACATGTTGTTATTAGTCTCTGTTCATGGTGTGAACTACATATATGTTGTTGTTATTAGTCTCTGTTCATGGTGTGGACTACATACATGTTGTTGTTATAAGTCTCAGTTCATGGTGTGAACTACATACATGTTGTTGTTATTAGTCTCTGTTCATGGTGTGAACTACATACATGTTGTTGTTATTAGTCTCTGTTCATGGTGTGAACTACATATATGTTGTTGTTATTAGTCTCTGTTCATGGTGTGAACTACATATATGTTGTTGTTATTAGTCTCTGTTCATGGTGTGAACTACATATATGTTGTTGTTAGTCTCTGTTCATGGTGTGAACTACATACATGTTATTAGTCTCTGTTCATGGTGTGGACTACATACATGTTGTTATTAGTCTCTGTTCATGGTGTGGACTACATATATGTTGTTGTTATTAGTCTCTGTTCATGGTGTGAACTACATACATGTTGTTATTAGTCTCTGTTCATGGTGTGGACTACATATATGTTGTTGTTATTAGTCTCTGTTCATGGTGTGGACTACATACATGTTGTTATTAGTCTCTGTTCATGGTGTGGACTACATACATGTTGTTATTAGTCTCTGTTCATGGTGTGGACTACATATATGTTGTTGTTATTAGTCTCTGTTCATGGTGTGAACTACATACATGTTGTTATTAGTCTCTGTTCATGGTGTGAACTACATATATGTTGTTGTTAGTCTCTGTTCATGGTGTGAACTACATACATGTTATTAGTCTCTGTTCATGGTGTGGACTACATACATGTTGTTATTAGTCTCTGTTCATGGTGTGGACTACATATATGTTGTTGTTATTAGTCTCTGTTCATGGTGTGAACTACATACATGTTGTTATTAGTCTCTGTTCATGGTGTGGACTACATATATGTTGTTGTTATTAGTCTCTGTTCATGGTGTGGACTACATACATGTTGTTATTAGTCTCTGTTCATGGTGTGGACTACATACATGTTGTTATTAGTCTCTGTTCATGGTGTGGACTACATATATGTTGTTGTTATTAGTCTCTGTTCATGGTGTGAACTACATACATGTTGTTATTAGTCTCTGTTCATGGTGTGGACTACATATATGTTGTTGTTATTAGTCTCTGTTCATGGTGTGATCTACATACATGTTGTTGTTATTAGTCTCTGTTCATGGTGTGAACTACATATATGTTGTTGTTATTAGTCTCTGTTCATGGTGTGAACTACATACATGTTGTTATTAGTCTCTGTTCATGGTGTGAACTACATATATGTTATTATTAGTCTCTGTTCATGGTGTGAACTACATATATGTTGTTGTTATTAGTCTCTGTTCATGGTGTGGACTACATATATGTTGTTGTTATTAGTCTCTGTTCATGGTGTGAACTACATACATGTTGTTGTTATTAGTCTCTGTTCATGGTGTGATCTACATACATGTTGTTGTTATTAGTCTCTGTTCATGGTGTGGACTACATACATGTTGTTGTTATTAGTCTCTGTTCATGGTGTGGACTACATATATGTTGTTGTTATTAGTCTCTGTTCATGGTGTGAACTACATACATGTTGTTGTTATTAGTCTCTGTTCATGGTGTGAACTACATATATGTTGTTATTAGTCTCAGTTCATGGTGTGAACTACATATATGTTGTTATTAGTCTCTGTTCATGGTGTGAACTACATACATGTTGTTATTAGTCTCTGTTCATGGTGTGAACTACATATATGTTGTTGTTATTAGTCTCTGTTCATGGTGTGAACTACATATATGTTGTTATTAGTCTCTGTTCATGGTGTGAACTACATACATGTTGTTATTAGTCTCTGTTCATGGTGTGAACTACATATATGTTGTTGTTATTAGTCTCTGTTCATGGTGTGAACTACATACATGTTGTTGTTATTAGTCTCTGTTCATGGTGTGAACTACATACATGTTGTTATTAGTCTCTGTTCATGGTGTGAACTACATACATGTTGTTATTAGTCTCTGTTCATGGTGTGAACTACATATATGTTGTTGTTATTAGTCTCTGTTCATGGTGTGAACTACATATATGTTGTTATTAGTCTCTGTTCATGGTGTGAACTACATACATGTTGTTATTAGTCTCTGTTCATGGTGTGAACTACATATATGTTGTTGTTATTAGTCTCTGTTCATGGTGTGAACTACATACATGTTGTTGTTATTAGTCTCTGTTCATGGTGTGAACTACATACATGTTGTTATTAGTCTCTGTTCATGGTGTGAACTACATACATGTTGTTATTAGTCTCTGTTCATGGTGTGAACTACATATATGTTGTTGTTATTAGTCTCTGTTCATGGTGTGAACTACATATATGTTGTTGTTGTTAGTCTCAGTTCATGGTGTCAACTACATACATGTTGTTATTAGTCTCTGTTCATGGTGTGAACTACATATATGTTGTTGTTATTAGTCTCTGTTCATGGTGTGAACTACATATATGTTGTTATTAGTCTCTGTTCATGGTGTGAACTACATACATGTTGTTATTAGTCTCTGTTCATGGTGTGAACTACATATATGTTGTTGTTATTAGTCTCTGTTCATGGTGTGAACTACATACATGTTGTTGTTATTAGTCTCTGTTCATGGTGTGAACTACATACATGTTGTTATTAGTCTCTGTTCATGGTGTGAACTACATACATGTTGTTATTAGTCTCTGTTCATGGTGTGAACTACATATATGTTGTTGTTATTAGTCTCTGTTCATGGTGTGAACTACATACATGTTGTTATTAGTCTCTGTTCATGGTGTGAACTACATATATGTTGTTGTTATTAGTCTCTGTTCATGGTGTGATCTACATACATGTTGTTATTAGTCTCTGTTCATGGTGTGAACTACATACATGTTGTTGTTGTTAGTCTCAGTTCATGGTGTCAACTACATACATGTTGTTATTAGTCTCTGTTCATGGTGTGAACTACATACATGTTGTTATTAGTCTCTGTTCATGGTGTCAACTACATACATGTTGTTATTAGTCTCTGTTCATGGTGTCAACTACATACATGTTGTTATTAGTCTCTGTTCATGGTGTGAACTACATACATGTTGTTGTTAGTCTCTGTTCATGGTGTGAACTACATATATGTTGTTGTTGTTAGTCTCAGTTCATGGTGTCAACTACATACATGTTGTTATTAGTCTCTGTTCATGGTGTGAACTACATATATGTTGTTATTAGTCTCTGTTCATGGTGTGAACTACATACATGTTGTTATTAGTCTCTGTTCATGGTGTGAACTACATATATGTTGTTATTAGTCTCTGTTCATGGTGTGAACTACATATATGTTGTTATTAGTCTCTGTTCATGGTGTGAACTACATATACACCACCTTTCAAAAGTTTGGGGTCACTTAAAAGAAAAGCATGTTTTTGTCCATTAAAATGACATTAAATTGATCAGAAATACAGTGTAGACATTGTTACTGTTGTAAATGACTATTGTAGCTGGAAACGGCAGATTTTTAATGGAATATCTACATAGGTGTACAGAGGCCCATTATCAGCAACCATCACTCCTGTGATCCAATGGCACGTTGTGTTAGCTAATCCAAGTTTATCATTTTAAAAGGCTAATTGATCATTAGAAAACAATTTTGCAATTATGTTAGCACAGCTGAAAACTGTTGTTTTGATTAAAGAAGCAATAAAACTGGGCTTCTTTAGACTTGTTGACTATCTGGAGCATCAGCATTTGTGGGTTCAATTACAGGCTCAAAATGGCCAGAAACAAAGACCTTTCTTCAGAAACCCATCAGTCCATACTTGTTCTGAGAAATGATGCAATAAATTGCCAAGAAACTGAAGATCTTCTACAATGCTGTGTAGTACTCCCTTCACAGAACAGAGCAAACTGGCTCTAACCAGAATAGAAAGAGGAGTGGGAGATCCCGGTGCACAACTGAGCAAGAGGACAAGTACAGTAGAGTGTCTAGTTTGAGAAACAGTCCTCAACTGGCAGTTTCATTAAATAGTACCCGCAAAACACCAGTCTCAACGTCAACAGTGAAGAGGCGACTCCGGGATGCTGGCCTTCTAGGCAGAGTTCCTCTGTCCAGTCTCAACGTCAACAGTGAAGAGGCGACTCCGGGATGTTGGCCTTCTAGGCAGAGTTCCTCTGTCCAGTCTCAACGTCAACAGTGAAGAGGCGACTCCGGGATGCTGGCCTTCTAGGCAGAGTTCCTCTGTCCAGTCTCAACGTCAACAGTGAAGAGACGACTCCGGGATGCTGGCCTTCTAGGCAGAGTTCCTCTGTCCAGTCTCAACGTCAACAGTGAAGAGGCGACTCCGGGATGCTGGCCTTCTAGGCAGAGTTCCTCTGTCCAGTGTCTGTGTTCTTTTGCCCATCTTAATCTTTATTTTTTTTGTCCAGTCTGAGATATGGCCTTTTCTTTGTAACTCTGCCTAGAAGGCCAGCCTCCCGGAGTCGCCTCTTCACTGTTGACGTTGAGACTGGACAGAGGAACTCTGCCTAGAAGGCCAGCATCCCGGAGTCGCCTCTTCACTGTTGACGTTGAGACTGGACAGAGGAACTCTGCCTAGAAGGCCAGCCTCTCGGAGTCGCCTCTTCACTGTTGACGTTGAGACTGGTGTTCTTCAGGTGCAGTCGAAAGATCATCAAGCTCTTTGATGAAACTGGCTCCCATGAGGAGCGCTACAGGAAAGGAAGACCCAGAGTTACCTCTGCTGCAGAGGATATGTTAATTGTAGTTACCAGCCTCAGAAATTGCAGCCCAAATAAATGCTTCACAGAGTTCAAGTAACAGACACATCTCAACATCAACTGTTCAAATGAGACTGCATGAATCAGGTCTTCATGGTCAAATTGCTGCAAAGAAACCACTACTAAAGGACATCAATAAGAAGAAGAGACCTGCTTGGGCCAAGAAACACGAGCAATGGACATTAGACCGGTGGAAATCAGTCATTTGGTCGGATGAGTCCAAATTTGAGATTTTTGGACCCAACCGCCATGTCTTTGTGAGACACAGACTAGGTGAACAGATGATCTCCTCATGTGTGGTTCCCACCGTGAAGCATGGAGGAGGAGGTGTGATGTTGTGGGGGTGCTTTTCTAGTGACATTGTCTGTGATTTATTTAGAATTCAAGGCACGCTTAACCAGCATGGCTACCACAGGATTCTGCACCGATATGCCATCCCATCTGGTTTGCGCTTAGTGGGTTTGCGCTTATCATTTGTTTTTCAACTGGACAATGACCCAAAACATACCTCCAGGCTGTGGAAGGGCTATTTGACCATGAAGGAGAGTGATGGAGTGCTGCATCAGATGACCTGACCTCCACAATCACTTGATCTCAACCCAATTGAGATGGTTTGGGAGGAGTTGGACCGCAGAGTAAAGGAAAAGCATCCAACAAGTGCTCAGCATATGTGGGAACTCCTTCAAGACTGTTGGAAAAGCATTCCAGGTGAAGCTGGTTGAGAGAATGCCAAGAGTGTGCAAAGCTGTCATCAAGGCAAAGGCTGGCTACTTTGAAGAATATCAAATCCAAAATATATTTTGATTTATTTAACACTTTTGGTTACTACATGATTCCATATGTGTTATTTCATAGTGTTGATGTCTTCACTATTATTCTACAATGTAAAAAATAATACAAATAAAGATTACCCCTTGAATGAGGAGGTGTGTCCAAACTTTTGACTGGTACTGTATGTGATGCGTACAGAACTATGTATTGTATATCCATCCAGGGGTCCACAAGGTTTGACTGACCGACATGGAGGGAGAGGCAGAGACAGAGAGAAAAGAAAGAGATAAAGAAACACTGTCTTTATTTGGACAGGAGGAGGGCCCAGAAACCCAAGAGTAGCTCCTAGACAAGAAGGAAGCACTCTCAGTGTCTTTTACAACATCCCCATGGTTTGAGACAGAGAGAGAGAGCGAGAGAGAGAGAGAGAAACATAGAGAGAGACAGAGAGAGAGAAACAGAGAGAGAAAGAGAGAGAGAGAGAGAGAGATACATAGCGAGAGAGAGATACATAGAGAGAGAGATGCGTCGAGAGAGGGAGAGAAAGGAAGGAAGAAAGAGAGAGAGAACTCCAAGGTTTGCTTAGCTTCCTAATTGTTGGTTTATTTTTGTGCAAGGTCAATGTGTGAATGAGATCCTAGGGGAAACCCAAAGCGTCGGCCAAACTAACAAACTAAACTCCAGAGGACTGCTCTAAAACTCAGTCCCACATGGTGCCATTTTCCCCCTCTCTCTGACTGGACAAAACATTAGGAACACCATCCTAATATTGGGTTGCACCCCCTTTTGCCTTCAGAACAGCCTCAATTCACGAACGGGGCATGGACTCTACAAGGTGTCTAAAGAGTTCCCCAGAGAGGCTGGCCCATGTGGACTCTACAAGGTGTCTAAAGAGTTCCACAGGGAGGCTGGCCCATGTGGACTCTACAAGGTGTCTAAAGAGTTCCACAGGGAGGCTGGCCCATGTGGACTCTACAAGGTGTCTAAAGAGTTCCCCAGAGAGGCTGGCCCATGTGGACTCTACAAGGTGTCTAAAGAGTTCCCCAGAGAGGCTGGCCCATGTGGACTCTACAAGGTGTCTAAAGAGTTCCACAGGGAGGCTGGCCCATGTGGACTCTACAAGGTGTCTAAAGAGTTCCACAGGGAGGCTGGCCCATGTGGACTCTACAAGGTGTCTAAAGAGTTCCACAGGGAGGCTGGCCCATGTGGACTCTACAAGGTGTCTAAAGAGTTCCACAGGGAGGCTGGCCCATGTGGACTCTACAAGGTGTCTAAAGAGTCCCACAGGGAGGCTGGCCCATGTGGACTCTACAAGGTGTCTAAAGAGTTCCACAGGGAGGCTGGCCCATGTGGACTCTACAAGGTGTCTAAAGAGTTCCACAGGGAGGCTGGCCCATGTGGACTCTACAAGGTGTCTAAAGAGTTCCACAGGGAGGCTGGCCCATGTGGACTCTACAAGGTGTCTAAAGAGTTCCCCACAGAGGCTGGCCCATGTGGACTCTACAAGGTGTCTAAAGAGTTCCCCAGAGAGGCTGGCCCATGTGGACTCTACAAGGTGTCTAAAGAGTTCCCCAGAGAGGCTGGCCCATGTGGACTCTACAAGGTGTCTAAAGAGTTCCACAGGGAGGCTGGCCCATGTGGACTCTACAAGGTGTCTAAAGAGTTCCACAGGGAGGCTGGCCCATGTGGACTCTACAAGGTGTCTAAAGAGTTCCACAGGGAGGCTGGCCCATGTGGACTCTACAAGGTGTCTAAAGAGTTCCACAGGGAGGCTGGCCCATGTGGACTCCAGTGCTTCCTACAGTTGTGTCCAGTTGGCTGGATGTCCTTTGGGTGGTGGACCATTCTTGATGCACACAGGGAAACTGTTGAGCGTGAAAATTCCAGTAGCGTTGCAGTTCTTGACTCAAACCGGTGGCACTTACTACCATACCTTGTTCAAAGGCATTTCAATGCACCCTCTGAATGGCACACACACAATCCATGTCTCAAAAAAAAGTTAGGGGTAGGGTAGGGGGTAGAGAAGGGTAGGGTAGGGTAGGGGGTAGAGAAGGGTAGGGTAGGGTAGGGGGTAGAGAAGGGTAGGGTAGGGTAGGGGGTAGAGAAGGGTAGGGTAGGGTAGGGGGTAGAGAAGGGTAGGGGGTAGAGAAGGGTAGGGTAGGGGGTAGAGAAGGGTAGGGTAGGGGGTAGAGAAGGGTAGGGTAGGGTAGGGGGTAGAGAAGGGTAGGGTAGGGGGTAGAGAAGGGTAGGGTAGGGTAGGGGGTAGAGAAGGGTAGGGTAGGGGGTAGAGAAGGGTAGGGTAGGGGGTAGAGAAGGGTAGGGTAGGGTAGGGGGTAGAGAAGGGTAGGGTAGGGTAGGGGGTAGAGAAGGGTAGGGTAGGGTAGGGGGTAGAGTAGGGTAGGGTAGGGAGTAGAGAAGGGTAGGGTAGGGGGTAGAGAAGGGTAGGGTAGGGGGTAGAGAAGGGTAGGGTAGGGTAGGGAGTAGAGAAGGGTAGGGTAGGGTAGGGAGTAGAGAAGGGTAGGGTAGGGGGTAGAGAAGGGTAGGGTAGGGGGTAGAGAAGGGTAGGGTAGGGTAGGGAGTAGAGAAGGGTAGGGTAGGGGGTAGAGTAGGGTAGGGTAGGGAGTAGAGAAGGGTAGGGTAGGGGGTAGAGAAGGGTAGGGTAGGGGGTAGAGTAGGGTAGGGTAGGGAGTAGAGAAGGGTAGGGTAGGGTAGGGAGTAGAGACGGGTAGGATAGGGTAGGGAGTAGAGAAGGGTAGGGAGTAGAGTAGGGTAGGGTAGGGGGTAGAGTAGTGTAGGGTAGAGGGTAGAGTAGGGTAGGGGGTAGAGTAGGGTAGGGGGTAGGGTAGGGGGTAGGGTAGGCTAGGGGGTAGAGTAGGGTACTGTAGGGTAGAGGGTAGAGTAGGGTAGGGGGTAGAGTAGGGTAGGGGGTAGGGTAGGCTAGGGGGTAGAGTAGGGTAGTGTAGTGTATGGTAGAGGGTAGAGTAGGGTAGGGGCTGGAGTAGGGTAGGGGTAGAGTAGGGTAGGGTGTAGACTAGGGTATGGGGTAGAGTAGGGTAGTGTAGGGTAGAGGGTAGAGTAGGGTAGGGGGTAGAGTAGGGTAGGGGGTAGAGTAGGGTAGGGGAAGAGTAGGGTAGGTGGTAGAGTAGGGTAGGGGGTAGGGTAGGGTAGGGTAGGGGGTAGAGTAGGGTAGGGTGGGGGTAGAGTGGGGGGTAGGGTAGGGGGTAGAGTAGGGTATGGGTAGGGTCGGGTAGGGGGTAGAGTAGGGACAGGTAGTGTAGGGGGTAGGGTAGGGATAGGTACGGTAGAGGGTAGGGGGTAGGGTAGGGACAGGTAGGGTAGAGGGTAGGGTAGGGTTGGGTAGGGTCAGGTAGGGTAGGGAGTAGGGACAGGTAGGGTAGGGGGTAGGATAGGGATAGGTAGGGTAGGGACAGGTAGGGTAGAGGGTAGGGTAGGGTCGGGTAGTGGGTAGAGTAGGGACAGGTAGGGTAGGGGGTAGGGTAGGGTAGGGATAGGTAGGGTAGGGACAGGTAGGGTAGGGACAGGTAGGATGTGGACAGGTAGGGTAGGGGGTAGGGTAGGGACAGGTAGGGTAGGGGGTAGGGTAGGGACAAGTAGGGTAGGGGATAGGGTAGGGACAGGTAGGGTAGGGGGTAGGGTGGGGACAGGTAGGGTAGTGGTTAGGGTAGGGGGTAGGGTAGGGACAGGTAGTGTAGGGGGTAGGGTAGGGACAGGTAGGGTTGGGAGTAGGGTCGGGTAGGGTAGAGGATGGGGGTAGGGAGATAGAGTAGGGGGAAGGTAGGGGGGGAAATAATTTATTGGGGGCACCCAAATGGCCTCTGCTCTGCTGCAGCCTGTAGTGTGTGTGTGTGTGTGTGTGTGTGTGTGTGTGTGTGTGTGTGTGTGTGTGTGTGTGTGTGTGTGTGTGTGTGTGTGTGTGTGTGTGTGTGTGTGCTGTCAGTGGGGCTAACACCCTTGGAGTCTGGTGGGGTCGAAAGGTCACCGAACATTCCTCAGAGGTAACGGGGCCACTCACCCCGACCCACTGCCCGAATCCACAGCTAGTTATAGAGACTTAACCACTGCCCGAATCCACAGCTAGTTACAGTGCCTTGCGAAAGTATTCGGCCCCCTTGAACTTTGCGACCTTTTGCCACATTTCAGGCTTCAAACATAAAGATATAAAACTGTATTTTTTTGTGAAGAATCAACAACAAGTGGGACACAATCATGAAGTGGAACGACATTTATTGGATATTTCAAACTTTTTTAACAATTACAGCGATTACAGCTGTAAGTCGCTTGGGGTATGTCTCTATCAGTTTTGCACATCGAGAGACTGAAATTTTTTCCCATTCCTCCTTGCAAAACAGCTCGAGCTCAGTGAGGTTGGATGGAGAGCATTTGTGAACAGCAGTTTTCAGTTCTTTCCACAGATTCTTGATTGGATTCAGGTCTGGACTTTGACTTGGCCATTCTAACACCTGGATATGTTTATTTTTGAACCATTCCATTGTAGATTTTGCTTTATGTTTTGGATCATTGTCTTGTTGGAAGACAAATCTCCGTCCCAGTCTCAGGTCTTTTGCAGACTCCATCAGGTTTTCTTCCAGAATGGTCCTGTATTTGGCTCCATCCATCTTCCCATCAATTTTAACCATCTTCCCTGTCCCTGCTGAAGAAAAGCAGGCCCAAACCATGATGCTGCCACCACCATGTTTGACAGTGGGGATGGTGTGTTCAGCTGTGTTGCTTTTACGCCAAACATAACGTTTTGCATTGTTGCCAAAAAGTTCAATTTTGGTTTCATCTGACCAGAGCACCTTCTTCCACATGTTTGGTGTGTCTCCCAGGTGGCTTGTGGCAAACTTTAAACAACACTTTTTATGGATATCTTTAAGAAATGGCTTTCTTCTTGCCACTCTTCCATAAAGGCCAGATTTGTGCAATATACGACTGATTGTTGTCCTATGGACAGAGTCTCCCACCTCAGCTGTAGATCTCTGCAGTTCATCCAGAGTGATCATGGGCCTCTTGGCTGCATCTCTGATCAGTCTTCTCCTTGTATGAGCTGAAAGTTTAGAGGGACGGCCAGGTCTTGGTAGATTTGCAGTGGTCTGATACTCCTTCCATTTCAATATTATCGCTTGCACAGTGCTCCTTGGGATGTTTAAAGCTTGGGAAATATTTTTGTATCCAAATCCGGCTTTAAACTTCTTCACAACAGTATCTCGGACCTGCCTGGTGTGTTCCTTGTTCTTCATGATGCTCTCTGCGCTTTTAATGGACCTCTGAGACTATCACAGTGCAGGTGCATTTATACGGAGACTTGATTAGACACAGGTGGATTGTATTTATCATCATTAGTCATTTAGGTCAACATTGGATCATTCAGAGATCCTCACTGAACTTCTGGAGAGAGTTTGCTGCACTGAAAGTAAAGGGGCTGAATAATTTTGCACGCCCAATTTTTCAGTTTTTGATTTGTTAAAAAAGTTTGAAATATCCAAGAAATGTCGTTCCACTTCATGATTGTGTCCCACTTGTTGTTGATTCTTCACAAAAAAATACAGTTTTATATCTTTATGTTTGAAGCCTGAAATGTGGCAAAAGGTCGCAAAGTTCAAGGGGGCCGAATACTTTCGCAAGGCACTGTATAGAGACTAAACCACAGCCTGAATCCACAGCTAGTTATAGAGACTAAACCACAGCCTGAATCCCCAGTTAGAGACTTAACCACTGCCTGGATCCCCAGTTAGAGACTTAACCACTGCCCGAATCCCCAGTTAGAGACTTAACCACTGCCTGAATCCCCAGTTAGAGACTTAACCACTGCCTGAATCCCCAGTTAGAGACTTAACCACTGCCTGAATCCCCAGTTAGAGACTTAACCACTGCCTGAATCCCCAGTTAGAGACTTAACCACTGCCTGAATCCCCAGTTAGAGACTTAACCACTGCCCGAATCCCCAGTTAGAGACTTAACCACTGCCTGAATCCCCAGTTAGAGACTTAACCACTGCCTGAATCCCCAGTTAGAGACTTAACCACTGCCTGAATCCCCAGTTAGAGACTTAACCACTGCCTGAATCCCCAGTTAGAGACTTAACCACTGCCTGAATCCCCAGTTAGAGACTTAACCACTGCCTGGATCCCCAGTTAGAGACTTAACCATTGCCCGAATCCCCAGTTAGAGACTTAACCACTGCCCGAATCCCCAGTTAGAGACTTAACCACTGCCTGAATCCCCAGTTAGAGACTTAACCACTGCCTGAATCCCCAGTTAGAGACTTAACCACTGCCTGAATCCCCAGTTAGAGACTTAACCACTGCCTGAATCCCCAGTTAGAGACCTAACCACTGCCTGAATCCACAGTTAGAGACTTAACCACTGCCTGAATCCACAGTTAGAGACTTCACCACTGCCTGAATCCACAGTTAGAGACTTAACCACAGCCTGAATCCCCAGTTAGAGACTTAACCACTGCCTGAATCCCCAGTTAGAGACTTAACCACTGCCTGAATCCCCAGTTAGAGACTTAACCACTGCCTGAATCCCCAGTTAGAGACTAAACCACTGCCTGAATCCCCAGTTAGAGACTAAACCACTGCCTGAATCCCCAGTTAGAGACTAAACCACTGCCTGAATCCCCAGTTAGAGACTTAACCACTGCCTGAATCCCCAGTTAGAGACTTAACCACTGCCTGAATCCCCAGTTAGAGACTTAACCACTTCCTGAATCCCCAGTTAGAGACTTAACCACTGCCTGAATCCCCAGTTAGAGACTTAAGCACTGCCTGAATCCCCAGTTAGAGACTTAAGCACTGCCTGCCTGCTTTATACTGAACCTGACATTTCATCTCCCTCTCTTTCTCCGCCCTCCGGAGTGACCTGAGGTTTTCAATAGAGCCGATGGAGGAGGAAGCACTGGTCTCAACCTGTCTCCCTGCCCACCCTCCCGGTCTAAGAGCTGCTGAGTTGTTTAGGGAGGAGTCTGTCTCTGTGTGTCTGTGTGTTAAGCTAAAAGCATTAATACCTTCCAAAACAAACACAGCACTGTTGACATTCATCACCACAGAGAAAGACTCACAGAGCTCACAGAAAGACTCACAGTTCAGAGGAGAGGCCAGGAGCATTATAGTCTTGACAGTCATTTCACCCTCAAGACCAATGCTATTCAGAGAGAGATAGAGAAGAAGCGAGGGATGGGGGGAGGGGGGTGGAGAGAAAGAGAGGGAGAATGGAGTGAGGACAGAGAGAGAGAGAGATAGGTTGTGAAAGGCAGAGAGGACAGAGAGAGAGAGATAGAGAGAGAGAGAGAGAGAGAGAGAGAGGGTGTGAAAAGCAGAGAGAGAGAGAGGACTGATGGAGAGAGGGGGTGTGTGAAAGGCAGAGAGAGGACTGATGGAGAGAGGGGGTGTGTGAAAGGCAGAGAGAGGACTGATGGAGAGAGGGGGTGTGAAAGACAGAGAGATAGAGAGAGAGAGAGGACTGATGGAGAGAGGGGGTGTGTGAAAGGCAGAGAGAGGACTGATGGAGAGAGGGGGTGTGAAAGACAGAGAGAGGACTGATAGAGAGAGAGGGTGTGAAAGGAAGAGAGGACAGAGAGAGAGAGACAGACAGACAGAGAGAGAGAGAGACAGAGGGAGAGAGAGAGAGAGAAAGAGAGAGAGAGAGAGGAGAGAGAAAGAGAGAGAGACAGAGGTAGAGAGAGAGAGAAAGAGAGAGAGAGAGAGAGAGAGAAAGAGTGAAAGAAAGAGAGAGAGAGAGAAAGAGTGAGAGACATTTGAAATGTCTTTTTAAAATGTTTGACACATCCAGGTGGTTATTAATGCCCCCACCGGCTTATCACTCTCCCATCCTTCTGTCCGGAAAAACTGACGCTTGGGAAAAGTAGTGCACTATGTAGGGAATAGGGAACCTTTTGGGATGCAGCCCCTCTGGTCTGGTAAAAGGTCAAACTGCCTCGTGGTGCCAGTACAGGAGGTCATCTGAAGCTGGAGGTCTGTTGAACATGTGGTGGTCTTTAAGTAGACTGCAGGTTTTATTTCAACTGTTTACAGCAGAGCCTTTACAGGCCCTCTCTCACTGGTTATGGGAGTGCCTTTGTGTGTGTGTGTGTGTGTGTGTGTGTGTGTGTGTGTGTGTGTGTGTGTGTGTGTGTGTTTAGAGTTCCACAGAGGTCATGGGGTCAAGGCCTGGGGAGAATAGGGTGCTGCTGAGGGTCCCTGTGGGGCCGTATATGAGAGAAGGGAAGGGTGTGTGTGTGTGTGTGTGTGTGTGCGTACCTGTGTGTGTGACTGGGTGTGTGACACGTTCTTGTAACCATGTGTGTGTGTGTGTGTGTGTGACGGGGGGGCACCATTTGGTAAGGATAGAGGAGATTACATCTAATCCATTAGCTCAGAGGGTTTTGGGTTTGCAATCTGGCCAATGAGCCTCAACCCGTATCTGATACTTTGACAGAGCCCCCCCCCCATGTAAGATTATGGGCTCAGTAGGTTTGAGTGACAAGGGTTTTTCTCTGTGTTATTGTTGTCGTCCGGCCCAGACGGAAGACGGGATGAGAGGGATGAGTGAACAGGGTGTGGCGCGGTCTGTTTCATCTGTTCTCATCCCTCTGTTCTCCCGGGTGTCTCTTTAACTTCCTTTCTTTGCCCTGAAATCTCTCTCTTCTCTCAGTAACTAGCTGGCTGTTCTGCCAGGCTTGTCCTGCCAGGGATTTGTCTTGCATGGACGGGCCGGGAGGGAGGGAGAGGGGGGAGCGGGGGGCCAGGGAGTGAGGAGGGGATGGAGGGGGCCGGGAGGGAGGGAGCGGGGGGCCAGGGAGTGAGGAGGGGATGGAGGGGGCCGGGAGGGAGGGGGGGGGGGGAGCGGGGGGCCAGGGAGTGAGGAGGGGATGGAGGGGGCCGGGAGGGAGGGAGGGAGGGAGGGAGCGGGGGGCCAGGGAGTGAGGAGGGGATGGAGGGGGCCGGGAGGGAGGGGGCCAGGAGGGAGGGAGCGGGGGGCCAGGGAGTGAGGAAGGGATGGAGGGGGCCGGGAGGGACCAGGGCCTTTTGTGGAAGTGACAGGGGCGTATCTGGGAAGTCACAGCCTGATGGACCTCTTAGCCGTCTGGTCTCCGTGACAGGGAAACGGGGAGACAAGGGGGGAGACATGGGGGGGAGACCAGGGGAGGGGGGGAGACAGGGGGGAGACAGGGGAGACATGGGGGAGACAGGGGGGAGACAGGGGGGAGACAGTGACACAGGGGGGAGACGGGGGGAGACAGTGACACTAGCTGGGTGTGTGAGGGAGGTTTCACCGTTCCAGTCTCGTGGGCTCAGTGTCTCTCTGACACACATCAAAAACAGAGCGGCGCTGTCTGACACACAGTCTTGTGCAGCTGACCTTGTGGGGACATACAAATCAGTCCCATTCAAAATCCTATTTTCCTTAACCCCTAACCTGTACCCTTACCCTAACCCTAACCCTAACCCAGCTGACCTTGTGGGGACATACAAATCAGTCCCATTCAAAATCCTATTTTCCTTAACCCCTAACCTGTACCCTTACCCTAACCCTAACCCTAACCCAGCTGACCTTGTGGGGACATACAAATCAGTCCCATTCAAAATCCTATTTTCCTTAACCCCTAACCTGTACCCTTACCCTAACCCTAACCCTAACCCAGCTGACCTTGTGGGGACATACAAATCAGTCCCATTCAAAATCCTATTTTCCTTAACCCCTAACCTGTACCCTTACCCTAACCCTAACCCTAACCCAGCTGACCTTGTGGGGACATACAAATCAGTCCCATTCAAAATCCTATTTTCCTTAACCCCTAACCTGTACCCTTACCCTAACCCTAACCCTAACCCAGCTGACCTTGTGGGGACATACAAATCAGTCCCATTCAAAATCCTATTTTCCTTAACCCCTAACCTGTACCCTTACCCTAACCCTAACCCTAACCCAGCTGACCTTGTGGGGACATACAAATCAGTCCCATTCAAAATCCTATTTTCCTTAACCCCTAACCTGTACCCTAACCCTAACCTTAACCCTAAACCTTAGCTCCTAACCCTAAAACTAACCCTAGCTCCTAACTCTAAAACTAACCCTAGCTCCTAACTCTAAAACTAACCCTAGCTCCTAACCCTAAAACTAACCCTAGCTCCTAACTCTAAAACTAACCCTAGCTCCTAACCCTAAAACTAACCCTAGCTCCTAACCCTATCTCCTAACCTTAACCCTAAAACTAACCCTAGCTCCTAACCCTAAAACTAACCCTAGCTCCTAACTCTAAAACTAACCCTAGCTCCTAACCCTAAAACTAACCCTAGCTCCTAACCCTAAAACTAACCCTAGCTCCTAACCCTAAAACTAACCCTAGCTCCTAACTCTAAAACTAACCCTAGCTCCTAACTCTAAAACTAACCCTAGCTCCTAACCCTAAAACTAACCCTAGCTCCTAACCCTATCTCCTAACCTTAACCCTAAAACTAACCCTAGCTCCTAACTCTAAAACTAACCCTAGCTCCTAACCCTAAAACTAACCCTAGCTCCTAACCCTATCTCCTAACCCTAACCTTAAAACTAACCCTAACACCTAACCCTAAACCTAACCTTAACCCTAAAACTAACCCTAGCTCCTAACCCTAAAACTAACCCTAGTGCCTAACCCTAGCTCCTAACCCTAAAACTAACCCTAGCTCCTAACCCTAGCTCCTAACCCTAAAACTAACCCTAGCTCCTAACTCTAGCTCCTAACCCTAAAACTAACCCTAGCACCTAACCCTAAACCTAACCTTAACCCTAAAACTAACCCTAGCTCCTAACCCTAGCTCCTAACCCTATCTCCTAACCCTAACCCTAACCCTAACCTAACCTTAACCTCAAACTCCCTAGAAATAGCATTTGACCTTGTGAGGACCAACAAAATGTCCCCAGTTTGTCAAATTTTTGTTTGTTTGCTATTCTATAGTTAGACACGTCCACACACACACACACACACACACATACATGTCCACACACACACACACACACACACACACACACACACACACACACACACACACACACACACACACACACACACACACACACCTGGCGAAGCAGGTTTGAGGTCTCTGCACTTTGTCAGTCCCACTTCCCTTCACTCTCTCTGTGAGACACAAGACTTCAGTCCCACTTCCCTTCACTCTCTCTGTGAGACACAAGACTTCAGTCCCACTTCCCTTCACTCTCTCTGTGAGACACAAGACTTCAGTCCCACTTCCCTTCACTCTCTCTGTGAGACACAAGACTTCAGTCCCACTTCCCTTCACTCTCTCTGTGAGACACAAGACTTCAGAAGCGATGCTGAATATTACAACTGTCGTCTTGAAACATTGATAGCAGTGAACGTGTCACTGGGATGACCCATATTATTCTGCTGGTAACACTTGTTCTTTTTTACTCCTTGATACTCCCCCCTTTCTCCCCCCTCCTCTCCCCCCTCCTCTCCCCCTCCTCTGTTCCCTCTGTTATCTCCTCTCCCCCCCTCCTCTGTTCCCTCTGTTATCTCCTCTCCCCCCTCCTCTCCCCCCTCCTCACCTTTGGGGAGTTTATTTACTTACCCCTCCATCTCCCACCTTTCACCCTGTCTGAGCTGGCCCTATTATGCCTGACCCGGGAAGCATGCCCTCGACATGGAAGGATGACCGTGTGTGTGTGTGTGTGTGTGTGTGTGTGTGTGTGTGTGTGTGTGTGTGTGTGCGCATGTGTTTGTGCGCGCATGCGTGCGCGCGTGCGTGCGTGCGTGTGTGTGTGTGTGCGCGCGTGCGTGTGTGTGCGTGCATGTGTGTGCGTGCATGTGTGTGACGTCAGCTCCAGTGTAGATGCACCCAGCAGGTTAAACAGCTGTAAGGACAGACAAGGACAGGAGACACTATGACCAACACAGTCCTCCCTGACACACACACCGTTATAACCTGTTACACCCTGCAATTAACTCATCAGTCAAGAGGAGAATGGAAGCCCCTGAGTCAAGTGTGCTTCTCATTGAACCAGGTCTTTATATATGCCGGGGTACAGTAAGGGCTTTAGGTTTACTTCAGTGGATCTTTTTATAACAAGGGTGGCTAAGATAAGTTGAGCTTCTGAAAGGCCCCAATGAATCCTTCTGTTAGACCCACTCTGACCCAGTTTACTATGAGTAATGGGGGATAGAATGCTGTGGAAGGCTCCAGAGTTCTAGAAAGGTCAGGGGTCATATCCTGGATTGCAGGGTGCAGAGTGGTATCCCTGCTGGGTAGTAGGAGGGGTGAGGGGTGAGGGGTGAGAAAAGACTTTGGCTAAAAGGCATACAGCTGATGTCAGAATTCATCAGAATATACTTTTCAAAGCGGGTTAGGAGAACTTACGTAGCAGGTTAGGAGAACCTACGTAGCAGGTTAGGAGAACTTACGTAGCAGGTGAGGAGAACTTACGTAGCAGGTTAGGATAATTAGGTCAAGGTTAGGAAAAGGGTTAGCTAAAATGCAACAAAAAAAAAATCTACTTTTGACGTCAATTTGACATAAGCCGTATACAAACTAGCCATGATCGTGACAAAAGGGTGAGAAGGATTTGTGTTACACTTTGTGTTGAGTTAGTAGCCTTGGAAAGCCTCAAGTAGTGAAGCCACAAGTATGAATGGGAGTTATCGCCCCCTTGTGGATTAGAATGTAATAACCAGTTCAGTGTTAGGATACCAGAAAGAGAACCTGGATTTGCAGGTGCACAGTCATCCAGGTGTGGGAGTTGACAGGCTGTTGGGGGAAAGGTGTTAGAAAGGTATCAGGTATCTCTCTCTCTCTGTCTCTGGGTAAACAAACAGGTATGCAGAAGGGGTGTCAACAGCTGCCTATTGAGAAAGTGGGGGGCAGAGGTATTTCTGTGCTCCACTTCTCTTCCTTTACAAAATAATGCAGGGAAGCTATATGGAGGGAAGCTACATGCAGGGAAGCTATATGGAGGGAAGCTATATGGTGAGAAGCTATATGGTGAGAAGCTATATGGAGAGAAGCTATATGGAGAGAAGCTATATGGTGAGAAGCTATATGGTGAGAAGCTATATGGAGAGAAGCTATATGGAGAGAAGCTATATGGTGAGAAGCTATATGGAGAGAAGCTATATGGTGAGAAGCTATATGGAGAGAAGCTATATGGAGAGAAGCTATATGGAGAGAAGCTATATGGAGATAAGCTATATGGAGGGAAGCTACATGGAGGGAAGCTATATGGAGAGAAGCTATATGGAGAGAAGCTCTATGGAGAGAAGCTATATGGAGAGAAGCTATATGGAGGGAAGCTATATGGAGAGAAGCTATATGGAGATAAGCTATATGGAGGGAAGCTACATGGAGGGAAGCTACATGGAGGGAAGCTATATGGAGAGAAGCTACATGGAGAGAAGCTCTATGGAGAGAGAGAATGAGAGGGAGACAGCAAAAGAGAGGGAGACAGCAAAAGAGAGGGAGACAGCAAAAGAGAGGCAGGGAAAGAGAAAGGGAGAAAGCGAAAGAGAAATGGAGAGAGGGAAAGAGAAAGGGAGAGAGGGAAAGAGAAAGGGAGAGAGGGAAAGAGAAATGGAGAGAGGGAAAGAGAAATGGAGAGAGGGAAAGAGAAAGGGAGAGAGGGAAAGAGAAAGGGAGAGAGGGAAAGAGGCAGGGAAAGAGAGAGGGAGAGAGGGAAAGAGAAATGGAGAGAGGGAAAGAGAGGCAGGGAGAGAGGGAAAGAGAAATGGAGAGAGGGAAAGAGAAAGGGAGAGAGGGAAAGAGAAATGGAGAGAGGGAAAGAGGCAGGGAAAGAGAGAGGGAGAGAGGGAAAGAGAAAGGGAGAGAGAGAAAGAGAAAGGGAGAGAGGGAAAGAGAAAGGGAGAGAGAGAAATAGAAAGGGAGAGAGGGAAAGAGAAAGGGAGAGAGGGAAAGAGAAAGGGAGAGAGGGAAAGAGAAAGGGAGAGAGAGAAAGAGAAAGGGAGAGAGGGAAAGAGAAAGGGAGAGAGAGAAAGAGAAAGGGAGAGAGGGAAAGAGAAAGGGAGAGAGGGAAAGAGAAATGGAGAGAGAGAAATAGAAAGGGAGAGAGAGAAAGAGAAAGGGAGAGAGGGAAAGAGAAAGGGAGAGAGGGAAAGAGAAAGGGAGAGAGGGAAAGAGAAAGGGAGAGAGGGAAAGAGAAAGGGAGAGAGAGAAAGAGAAATGGAGAGAGAGAAATAGAAAGGGAGAGAGAGAAAGAGAAAGGGAGAGAGGGAAAGAGAAAGGGAGAGAGGGAAAGAGAAAGGGAGAGAGGGAAAGAGCAAAAGAGAGAAAACAGAGTGATGAAGGGGTGCTTTGATGTCATCGTGCCCAGTGGTTAAGGTCATTGGGTCCACAGGACACTGCACAGACACAAAGACCTCTAAATAGTCCCCCACTCCCTCTATCCCTCACTCCTCTCTTCTCCTCTCCTCTCTTTTTTCTCTCTCACTTCTCTGTCCCTTTCTCTTTCTCACTTGAGGAGCCTGTCTCTGGTATTTATTCAGAAGCTTTGCTTTTGTGTCGGACATTTGGTTCATTTGGTTCACATGGACACGTTTCTGAACACACGTGTGTATCAGGCATGTGAGCGTGTGTAATATCACCAGTCGTCCTCTCTGTTTTCCACTAGTGTAATATCACCAGTCGTCCTCTCTGTTTTCCACTAGTTTAATATCACCAGTCGTCCTCTCTGTTTTCCACTAGTTTAATATCACCAGTTATCCTCTCTGTTTTCCACTAGTTTAATATCACCAGTCGTCCTCTCTGTTTTCCACTAGTTTAATATCACCAGTCGTCCTCTCTGTTTTCTACTAGTTTAATATCACCAGTCGTCCTCTCTGTTTTCCACTAGTTTAATATCACCAGTCATCCTCTCTGTTTTCCACTAGTTTAATATCACCAGTTGTCCTCTCTGTTTTCCACTAGTTTAATATCACCAGTTATCCTCTCTGTTTTCCACTAGTTTAATATCACCAGGTCCTCTCTGTTTTCTACTAGTTTAATGTCACCAGGTCCTCTCTGTTTTCTACTAGTTTAATATCACCAGTCGTCCTCTCTGTTTTCCACTAGTTTAATATCACCAGTCGTCCTCTCTGTTTTCTACTAGTTTAATATCACCAGGTCCTCTCTGTTTTCCACTAGTTTAATATCACCAGTCGTCCTCTCTGTTTTCCACTAGTTTAATATCACCAGTTATCCTCTCTGTTTTCCACTAGTTTAATATCACCAGTCGTCCTCTCTGTTTTCCACTAGTTTAATATCACCAGTCATCCTCTCTGTTTTCCACTAGTTTAATATCACCAGTCGTCCTCTCTGTTTTCCACTAGTTTAATATCACCAGTCATCCTCTCTGTTTTCTACTAGTTTAATATCACCAGTCGTCCTCTCTGTTTTCCACTAGTTTAATATCACCAGTCGTCCTCTCTGTTTTCTACTAGTTTAATATCACCAGTCATCCTCTCTGTTTTCTACTAGTTTATTATCACCAGTCCTCCTCTCTGTTTTCCACTAGTTTAATATCACCAGGTCCTCTCTGTTTTCCACTAGTTTAATATCACCAGTCGTCCTCTCTGTTTTCCACTAGTTTAATATCACCAGTCGTCCTCTCTGTTTTCCACTAGTTTAATATCACCAGTCGTCCTCTCTGTTTTCTACTAGTTTAATATCACCAGTCGTCCTCTCTGTTTTCCACTAGTTTAATATCACCAGTCGTCCTCTCTGTTTTCCACTAGTTTAATATCACCAGTCGTCCTCTCTGTTTTCTACTAGTTTAATATCACCAGTCGTCCTCTCTGTTTTCCACTAGTTTAATATCACCAGTTATCCTCTCTGTTTTCTACTAGTTTAATATCACCAGTCGTCCTCTCTGTTTTCCACTAGTTTAATATCACCAATGTTCCTCTCTGTTTTCTACTAGTTTAATATCACCAGTCGTCCTCTCTGTTTTCCACTAGTTTAATATCACCAGGTCCTCTCTGTTTTCCACTAGTTTAATATCACCAGTCGTCCTCTCTGTTTTCTACTAGTTTAATATCACCAGTCGTCCTCTCTGTTTTCCACTAGTTTAATATCACCAGTCATCCTCTCTGTTTTCTACTAGTTTAATATCACCAGGTCCTCTCTGTTTTCCACTAGTTTAATATCACCAGTCGTCCTCTCTGTTTTCCACTAGTTTAATATCACCAGGTCCTCTCTGTTTTCCACTAGTTTAATATCACCAGTCGTCCTCTCTGTTTTCTACTAGTTTAATATCACCAGTCGTCCTCTCTGTTTTCCACTAGTTTAATATCACCAGTCATCCTCTCTGTTTTCTACTAGTTTAATATCACCAGGTCCTCTCTGTTTTCTACTAGTTTAATATCACCAGTCGTCCTCTCTGTTTTCTACTAGTTTAATATCACCAGGTCCTCTCTGTTTTCTACTAGTTTAATATCACCAGTCGTCCTCTCTGTTTTCTACTAGTTTAATATCACCAGTCATCCTCTCTGTTTTCTACTAGTTTAATATCACCAGGTCCTCTCTGTTTTCTACTAGTTTAATATCACCAGTCGTCCTCTCTGTTTTCTACTAGTTTAATATCACCAGTCATCCTCTCTGTTTTCTACTAGTTTAATATCACCAGGTCCTCTCTGTTTTCTACTAGTTTAATATCACCAGTCGTCCTCTCTGTTTTCCACTAGTTTAATATCACCAGTCGTCCTCTCTGTTTTCCACTAGTTTAATATCACCAGTTATCCTCTCTGTTTTCCACTAGTTTAATATCACCAGTCGTCCTCTCTGTTTTCCACTAGTTTAATATCACCAGTCCTCCTCTCTGTTTTCTACTAGTTTAATATCACCAGGTCCTCTCTGTTTTCCACTAGTTTAATATCACCAGTTATCCTCTCTGTTTTCCACTAGTTTAATATCACCAGTCGTCCTCTCTGTTTTCTACTAGTTTAATATCACCAGTCGTCCTCTCTGTTTTCCACTAGTTTAATATCACCAGTCGTCCTCTCTGTTTTCCACTAGTTTAATATCACCAGTCGTCCTCTCTGTTTTCCACTAGTTTAATATCACCAGTCGTCCTCTCTGTTTTCCACTAGTTTAATATCACCAGTCGTCCTCTCTGTTTTCTACTAGTTTAATATCACCAGTCGTCCTCTCTGTTTTCCACTAGTTTAATATCACCAGTCGTCCTCTCTGTTTTCCACTAGTTTAATATCACCAGTCGTCCTCTCTGTTTTCTACTAGTTTAATATCACCAGTCATCCTCTCTGTTTTCCACTAGTTTAATATCACCAATGTTCCTCTCTGTTTTCTACTAGTTTAATATCACCAGTCGTCCTCTCTGTTTTCCACTAGTTTAATATCACCAGTCGTCCTCTCTGTTTTCCACTAGTTTAATATCACCAGTCGTCCTCTCTGTTTTCCACTAGTTTAATATCACCAGTCGTCCTCTCTGTTTTCCACTAGTTTAATATCACCAGTCGTCCTCTCTGTTTTCCACTAGTTTAATATCACCAGTCGTCCTCTCTGTTTTCTACTAGTTTAATATCACCAGTCGTCCTCTCTGTTTTCTACTAGTTTAATATCACCAGTCGTCCTCTCTGTTTTCTACTAGTTTAATATCACCAGTCGTCCTCTCTGTTTTCTACTAGTTTAATATCACCAGTCGTCCTCTCTGTTTTCCACTAGTTTAATATCACCAGTCGTCCTCTCTGTTTTCCACTAGTTTAATATCACCAGTCGTCCTCTCTGTTTTCTACTAGTTTAATATCACCAGTCGTCCTCTCTGTTTTCCACTAATTTAATATCACCAGTCGTCCTCTCTGTTTTCCACTAGTTTAATATCACCAGTCGTCCTCTCTGTTTTCCACTAGTTTAATATCACCAGTCGTCCTCTCTGTTTTCTACTAGTTTAATATCACCAGGTCCTCTCTGTTTTCTACTAGTTTAATATCACCAGTCGTCCTCTCTGTTTTCTACTAGTTTAATGTCACCAGGTCCTCTCTGTTTTCCACTAGTTTAATATCACCAGTCGTCCTCTCTGTTTTCTACTAGTTTAATGTCACCAGGTCCTCTCTGTTTTCCACTAGTTTAATATCACCAGTCGTCCTCTCTGTTTTCCACTAGTTTAATGTCACCAGGTCCTCTCTGTTTTCCACTAGTTCAATATCACCAGTCGTCCTCTCTGTTTTCCACTAGTTTAATGTCACCAGGTCCTCTCTGTTTTCTACTAGTTTAATATCACCAGTCGTCCTCTCTGTTTTCTACTAGTTTAATATCACCAGTCGTCCTCTCTGTTTTCTACTAGTTTAATATCACCAGTCGTCCTCTCTGTTTTCCACTAGTTTAATATCACCAGTTGTCCTCTCTGTTTTCTACTAGTTTAATATCACCAGTCGTCCTCTCTGTTTTCCACTAGTTTAATATCACCAGTCGTCCTCTCTGTTTTCCACTAGTTTAATATCACCAGTCGTCCTCTCTGTTTTCTGCTAGTTTAATATCATCAGTCGTCCTCTCTGTTTTCCACTAGTTTAATATCACCAGTCGTCCTCTCTGTTTTCCACTAGTTTAATATCACCAGTCGTCCTCTCTGTTTTCTACTAGTTTAATATCACCAGTCGTCCTCTCTGTTTTCCACTAGTTTAATATCACCAGTTGTCCTCTCTGTTTTCCACTAGTTTAATATCACCAGTCGTCCTCTCTGTTTTCCACTAGTTTAATATCACCAGTTATCCTCTCTGTTTTCCACTAGTTTAATATCACCAGTCGTCCTCTCTGTTTTCTACTAGTTTAATATCACCAGTTATCCTCTCTGTTTTCCACTAGTTTAATATCACCAGTCGTCCTCTCTGTTTTCTACTAGTTTAATATCACCAGTCGTCCTCTCTGTTTTCTACTAGTTTAATATCACCAGTCGTCCTCTCTGTTTTCTACTAGTTTAATATCACCAGTCGTCCTCTCTGTTTTCCACTAGTTTAATATCACCAGTCGTCCTCTCTGTTTTCCACTAGTTTAATATTACCAGTCGTCCTCTCTGTTTTTTACTAGTTTAATATCACCAGGTCCTCTCTGTTTTCCACTAGTTTAATATCACCAGTCGTCCTCTCTGTTTTCCACTAGTTTAATATCACCAGTCGTCCTCTCTGTTTTCCACTAGTTTAATATCACCAGTCGTCCTCTCTGTTTTCTACTAGTTTAATATCACCAGTCGTCCTCTCTGTTTTCCACTAGTTTAATATCACCAGTCGTCCTCTCTGTTTTCCACTAGTTTAATATCACCAGTCGTCCTCTCTGTTTTCCACTAGTTTAATATCACCAGTCGTCCTCTCTGTTTTCCACTAGTTTAATATCACCAGTCGTCCTCTCTGTTTTCTACTAGTTTAATATCACCAGTCGTCCTCTCTGTTTTCCACTAGTTTAATATCACCAGTCGTCCTCTCTGTTTTCCACTAGTTTAATATCACCAGTCATCCTCTCTGTTTTCTACTAGTTTAATATCACCAGTCGTCCTCTCTGTTTTCCACTAGTTTAATATCACCAGGTCCTCTCTGTTTTCCACTAGTTTAATATCACCAGTCGTCCTCTCTGTTTTCCACTAGTTTAATATCACCAGTCGTCCTCTCTGTTTTCCACTAGTTTAATATCACCAGTCGTCCTCTCTGTTTTCCACTAGTTTAATATCACCAGTCGTCCTCTCTGTTTTCTACTAGTTTAATATCACCAGTCGTCCTCTCTGTTTTCCACTAGTTTAATATCACCAGTCGTCCTCTCTGTTTTCCACTAGTTTAATATCACCAGTCGTCCTCTCTGTTTTCCACTAGTTTAATATCACCAGTCGTCCTCTCTGTTTTCCACTAGTTTAATATCACCAATGTTCCTCTCTGTTTTCTACTAGTTTAATATCACCAGTCGTCCTCTCTGTTTTCCACTAGTTTAATATCACCAGTCGTCCTCTCTGTTTTCTACTAGTTTAATATCACCAGTCGTCCTCTCTGTTTTCTGCTAGTTTAATATCACCAGTCGTCCTCTCTGTTTTCCACTAGTTTAATATCACCAGTCGTCCTCTCTGTTTTCCACTAGTTTAATATCACCAGTCGTCCTCTCTGTTTTCCACTAGTTTAATATCACCAGTCGTCCTCTCTGTTTTCCACTAGTTTAATATCACCAATGTTCCTCTCTGTTTTCTACTAGTTTAATATCACCAGTCGTCCTCTCTGTTTTCCACTAGTTTAATATCACCAGTCGTCCTCTCTGTTTTCTACTAGTTTAATATCACCAGTCGTCCTCTCTGTTTTCTGCTAGTTTAATATCACCAGTCGTCCTCTCTGTTTTCCACTAGTTTAATATCACCAGTCGTCCTCTCTGTTTTCCACTAGTTTAATATCACCAGTCGTCCTCTCTGTTTTCCACTAGTTTAATATCACCAGTCGTCCTCTCTGTTTTCCACTAGTTTAATATCACCAGTCGTCCTCTCTGTTTTCCACTAGTTTAATATCACCAGTCGTCCTCTCTGTTTTCTACTAGTTTAATATCACCAGGTCCTCTCTGTTTTCCACTAGTTTAATATCACCAGTCGTCCTCTCTGTTTTCCACTAGTTTAATATCACCAGTCGTCCTCTCTGTTTTCTGCTAGTTTAATATCACCAGGTCCTCTCTGTTTTCCACTAGTTTAATATCACCAGTCATCCTCTCTGTTTTCCACTAGTTTAATATCACCAGGTCCTCTCTGTTTTCCACTAGTTTAATATCACCAGTCGTCCTCTCTGTTTTCCACTAGTTTAATATCACCAGTCGTCCTCTCTGTTTTCCACTAGTTTAATATCACCAGTCGTCCTCTCTGTTTTCTACTAGTTTAATATCACCAGTCGTCCTCTCTGTTTTCCACTAGTTTAATATCACCAGTCGTCCTCTCTGTTTTCCACTAGTTTAATATCACCAGTCGTCCTCTCTGTTTTCCACTAGTTTAATATCACCAGTCATCCTCTCTGTTTTCCACTAGTTTAATATCACCAGTTATCCTCTCTGTTTTCCACTAGTTTAATATCACCAGGTCCTCTCTGTTTTCTACTAGTTTAATATCACCAGTCGTCCTCTCTGTTTTCCACTAGTTTAATATCACCAGTCGTCCTCTCTGTTTTCCACTAGTTTAATATCACCAGTCGTCCTCTCTGTTTTCCACTAGTTTAATATCACCAGTCGTCCTCTCTGTTTTCCACTAGTTTAATATCACCAGTCATCCTCTCTGTTTTCTACTAGTTTAATATCACCAGTCATCCTCTCTGTTTTCCACTAGTTTAATATCACCAGTCATCCTCTCTGTTTTCCACTAGTTTAATATCACCAGTCATCCTCTCTGTTTTCTGCTAGTTTAATATCACCAGTCGTCCTCTCTGTTTTCCACTAGTTTAATATCACCAGTCGTCCTCTCTGTTTTCCACTAGTTTAATATCACCAGTCGTCCTCTCTGTTTTCTACTAGTTTAATATCACCAGTCGTCCTCTCTGTTTTCCACTAGTTTAATATCACCAGTCGTCCTCTCTGTTTTCCACTAGTTTAATATCACCAGTCGTCCTCTCTGTTTTCCACTAGTTTAATATCACCAGTTATCCTCTCTGTTTTCCACTAGTTTAATATCACCAGTCGTCCTCTCTGTTTTCCACTAGTTTAATATCACCAGTCGTCCTCTCTGTTTTCCACTAGTTTAATATCACCAGTCATCCTCTCTGTTTTCCACTAGTTTAATATCACCAGTCATCCTCTCTGTTTTCCACTAGTTTAATATCACCAGTTATCCTCTCTGTTTTCCACTAGTTTAATATCACCAGTCGTCCTCTCTGTTTTCCACTAGTTTAATATCACCAGTCGTCCTCTCTGTTTTCTACTAGTTTAATATCACCAGTCGTCCTCTCTGTTTTCCACTAGTTTAATATCACCAGTCGTCCTCTCTGTTTTCTACTAGTTTAATATCACCAGTCGTCCTCTCTGTTTTCCACTAGTTTAATATCACCAGTCGTCCTCTCTGTTTTCCACTAGTTTAATATCACCAGGTCCTCTCTGTTTTCCACTAGTTTAATATCACCAGGTCCACTCTGTTTTCTACTAGTTTAATGTCACCAGTCGTCCTCTCTGTTTTCTACTAGTTTAATATCACCAGTCGTCCTCTCTGTTTTCTACTAGTTTAATATCACCAGTCGTCCTCTCTGTTTTCCACTAGTTTAATATCACCAGTCGTCCTCTCTGTTTTCCACTAGTTTAATATCACCAGTCATCCTCTCTGTTTTCCACTAGTTTAATATCACCAGTCGTCCTCTCTGTTTTCCACTAGTTTAATATCACCAGTCGTCCTCTCTGTTTTCTACTAGTTTAATATCACCAGTCGTCCTCTCTGTTTTCTGCTAGTTTAATATCACCAGTCGTCCTCTCTGTTTTCCACTAGTTTAATATCACCAGTCGTCCTCTCTGTTTTCCACTAGTTTAATATCACCAGTCGTCCTCTCTGTTTTCCACTAGTTTAATATCACCAGTCGTCCTCTCTGTTTTCTACTAGTTTAATATCACCAGTCGTCCTCTCTGTTTTCTACTAGTTTAATATCACCAGTCGTCCTCTCTGTTTTCTACTAGTTTAATATCACCAGTCGTCCTCTCTGTTTTCCACTAGTTTAATATCACCAGTCGTCCTCTCTGTTTTCCACTAGTTTAATATCACCAGTCGTCCTCTCTGTTTTCCACTAGTTTAATATCACCAGTCGTCCTCTCTGTTTTCTACTAGTTTAATATCACCAGTCGTCCTCTCTGTTTTCCACTAGTTTAATATCACCAGTCGTCCTCTCTGTTTTCCACTAGTTTAATATCACCAGTCGTCCTCTCTGTTTTCCACTAGTTTAATATCACCAGTCGTCCTCTCTGTTTTCTACTAGTTTAATATCACCAGTCGTCCTCTCTGTTTTCTACTAGTTTAATATCACCAGGTCCTCTCTGTTTTCTACTAGTTTAATATCACCAGTCGTCCTCTCTGTTTTCCACTAGTTTAATATCACCAGGTCCTCTCTGTTTTCTACTAGTTTAATATCACCAGTCGTCCTCTCTGTTTTCCACTAGTTTAATATCACCAGTCGTCCTCTCTGTTTTCCACTAGTTTAATATCACCAGTCGTCCTCTCTGTTTTCTACTAGTTTAATATCACCAGTCGTCCTCTCTGTTTTCCACTAGTTTAATATCACCAGTCGTCCTCTCTGTTTTCTACTAGTTTAATATCACCAGTCGTCCTCTCTGTTTTCCACTAGTTTAATATCACCAGTCGTCCTCTCTGTTTTCTACTAGTTTAATATCACCAGTCGTCCTCTCTGTTTTCCACTAGTTTAATATCACCAGTCGTCCTCTCTGTTTTCCACTAGTTTAATGTCACCAGTCGTCCTCTCTGTTTTCTACTAGTTTAATGTCACCAGGTCCTCTCTGTTTTCCACTAGTTTAATATCACCAGTCGTCCTCTCTGTTTTCCACTAGTTTAATGTCACCAGTCGTCCTCTCTGTTTTCTACTAGTTTAATGTCACCAGGTCCTCTCTGTTTTCCACTAGTTTAATATCACCAGTCGTCCTCTCTGTTTTCCACTAGTTTAATATCACCAGTCGTCCTCTCTGTTTTCTACTAGTTTAATATCACCAGTCGTCCTCTCTGTTTTCCACTAGTTTAATATCACCAGTCCTCCTCTCTGTTTTCCACTAGTTTAATATCACCAGTCGTCCTCTCTGTTTTCTACTAGTTTAATATCACCAGTCGTCCTCTCTGTTTTCCACTAGTTTAATATCACCAGTCCTCCTCTCTGTTTTCCACTAGTTTAATATCACCAGTCGTCCTCTCTGTTTTCCACTAGTTTAATATCACCAGTCGTCCTCTCTGTTTTCTGCTAGTTTAATATCACCAGTCCTCCTCTCTGTTTTCTACTAGTTTAATATCACCAGGTCCTCTCTGTTTTCCACTAGTTTAATATCACCAGTCGTCCTCTCTGTTTTCCACTAGTTTAATATCACCAGTCGTCCTCTCTGTTTTCCACTAGTTTAATATCACCAGTCGTCCTCTCTGTTTTCTACTAGTTTAATATCACCAGTCGTCCTCTCTGTTTTCTACTAGTTTAATATCACCAGGTCCTCTCTGTTTTCTACTAGTTTAATATCACCAGTCGTCCTCTCTGTTTTCCACTAGTTTAATATCACCAGGTCCTCTCTGTTTTCTACTAGTTTAATATCACCAGTCGTCCTCTCTGTTTTCCACTAGTTTAATATCACCAGTCGTCCTCTCTGTTTTCCACTAGTTTAATATCACCAGTCGTCCTCTCTGTTTTCTACTAGTTTAATATCACCAGTCGTCCTCTCTGTTTTCCACTAGTTTAATATCACCAGTCGTCCTCTCTGTTTTCTACTAGTTTAATATCACCAGTCGTCCTCTCTGTTTTCCACTAGTTTAATATCACCAGTCGTCCTCTCTGTTTTCTACTAGTTTAATATCACCAGTCGTCCTCTCTGTTTTCCACTAGTTTAATATCACCAGTCGTCCTCTCTGTTTTCCACTAGTTTAATGTCACCAGTCGTCCTCTCTGTTTTCTACTAGTTTAATGTCACCAGGTCCTCTCTGTTTTCCACTAGTTTAATATCACCAGTCGTCCTCTCTGTTTTCCACTAGTTTAATGTCACCAGTCGTCCTCTCTGTTTTCTACTAGTTTAATGTCACCAGGTCCTCTCTGTTTTCCACTAGTTTAATATCACCAGTCGTCCTCTCTGTTTTCCACTAGTTTAATATCACCAGTCGTCCTCTCTGTTTTCTACTAGTTTAATATCACCAGTCGTCCTCTCTGTTTTCCACTAGTTTAATATCACCAGTCCTCCTCTCTGTTTTCCACTAGTTTAATATCACCAGTCGTCCTCTCTGTTTTCTACTAGTTTAATATCACCAGTCGTCCTCTCTGTTTTCCACTAGTTTAATATCACCAGTCCTCCTCTCTGTTTTCCACTAGTTTAATATCACCAGTCGTCCTCTCTGTTTTCCACTAGTTTAATATCACCAGTCGTCCTCTCTGTTTTCTGCTAGTTTAATATCACCAGTCCTCCTCTCTGTTTTCTACTAGTTTAATATCACCAGGTCCTCTCTGTTTTCCACTAGTTTAATATCACCAGTCGTCCTCTCTGTTTTCCACTAGTTTAATATCACCAGTTATCCTCTCTGTTTTCTACTAGTTTAATATCACCAGTCGTCCTCTCTGTTTTCCACTAGTTTAATATCACCAGTCGTCCTCTCTGTTTTCCACTAGTTTAATATCACCAGTCGTCCTCTCTGTTTTCCACTAGTTTAATATCACCAGTCGTCCTCTCTGTTTTCTACTAGTTTAATATCACCAGTCGTCCTCTCTGTTTTCCACTAGTTTAATATCACCAGTCGTCCTCTCTGTTTTCCACTAGTTTAATATCACCAGTGGTCCTCTCTGTTTTCCACTAGTTTAATATCACCAGTCGTCCTCTCTGTTTTCTACTACTTTAATGTCACCAGGTCCTCTCTGTTTTCTACTAGTTTAATATCACCAGTCGTCCTCTCTGTTTTCCACTAGTTTAATATCACCAGTCGTCCTCTCTGTTTTCCACTAGTTTAATATCACCAGTCGTCCTCTCTGTTTTCTACTAGTTTAATATCACCAGTCGTCCTCTCTGTTTTCCACTAGTTTAATATCACCAGTCGTCCTCTCTGTTTTCCACTAGTTTAATATCACCAGTCGTCCTCTCTGTTTTCTACTAGTTTAATATCACCAGTCGTCCTCTCTGTTTTCTACTAGTTTAATATCACCAGTCGTCCTCTCTGTTTTCCACTAGTTTAATATCACCAGTCGTCCTCTCTGTTTTCTACTAGTTTAATATCACCAGTCGTCCTCTCTGTTTTCTACTAGTTTAATGTCACCAGGTCCTCTCTGTTTTCCACTAGTTTAATATCACCAGTCGTCCTCTCTGTTTTCCACTAGTTTAATGTCACCAGTCGTCCTCTCTGTTTTCTACTAGTTTAATGTCACCAGGTCCTCTCTGTTTTCCACTAGTTTAATATCACCAGTCGTCCTCTCTGTTTTCCACTAGTTTAATATCACCAGTCGTCCTCTCTGTTTTCTACTAGTTTAATGTCACCAGGTCCTCTCTGTTTTCCACTAGTTTAATATCACCAGTCGTCCTCTCTGTTTTCCACTAGTTTAATATCACCAGTCGTCCTCTCTGTTTTCCACTAGTTTAATATCACCAGTCGTCCTCTCTGTTTTCTACTAGTTTAATATCACCAGTCGTCCTCTCTGTTTTCCACTAGTTTAATATCACCAGTCGTCCTCTCTGTTTTCCACTAGTTTAATATCACCAGTTATCCTCTCTGTTTTCTACTAGTTTAATGTCACCAGTTATCCTCTCTGTTTTCTACTAGTTTAATATCACCAGTCGTCCTCTCTGTTTTCTACTAGTTTAATATCACCAGTCGTCCTCTCTGTTTTCTACTAGTTTAATATCACCAGTCGTCCTCTCTGTTTTCCACTAGTTTAATATCACCAGTCGTCCTCTCTGTTTTCCACTAGTTTAATATCACCAGTCGTCCTCTCTGTTTTCTACTAGTTTAATATCACCAGTCGTCCTCTCTGTTTTCCACTAGTTTAATATCACCAGTCGTCCTCTCTGTTTTCCACTAGTTTAATATCACCAGTTATCCTCTCTGTTTTCTACTAGTTTAATGTCACCAGTTATCCTCTCTGTTTTCCACTAGTTTAATATCACCAGTCGTCCTCTCTGTTTTCTACTAGTTTAATATCACCAGTCGTCCTCTCTGTTTTCTACTAGTTTAATATCACCAGTCGTCCTCTCTGTTTTCCACTAGTTTAATATCACCAGTCGTCCTCTCTGTTTTCTACTAGTTTAATATCACCAGTCGTCCTCTCTGTTTTCTACTAGTTTAATATCACCAGTCGTCCTCTCTGTTTTCCACTAGTTTAATATCACCAGTCGTCCTCTCTGTTTTCTACTACTTTAATGTCACCAGGTCCTCTCTGTTTTCCACTAGTTTAATATCACCAGTCGTCCTCTCTGTTTTCCACTAGTTTAATATCACCAGTCGTCCTCTCTGTTTTCCACTAGTTTAATATCACCAGTCGTCCTTTCTGTTTTCCACTAGTTTAATATCACCAGTCGTCCTCTCTGTTTTCCACTAGTTTAATATCACCAGTCGTCCTCTCTGTTTTCTACTAGTTTAATATCACCAGTCGTCCTCTCTGTTTTCCACTAGTTTAATATCACCAGTCGTCCTCTCTGTTTTCCACTAGTTTAATATCACCAGTTATCCTCTCTGTTTTCTACTAGTTTAATGTCACCAGTTATCCTCTCTGTTTTCTACTAGTTTAATATCACCAGTCGTCCTCTCTGTTTTCTACTAGTTTAATATCACCAGTCGTCCTCTCTGTTTTCTACTAGTTTAATATCACCAGTCGTCCTCTCTGTTTTCCACTAGTTTAATATCACCAGTCGTCCTCTCTGTTTTCCACTAGTTTAATATCACCAGTCGTCCTCTCTGTTTTCTACTAGTTTAATATCACCAGTCGTCCTCTCTGTTTTCCACTAGTTTAATATCACCAGTCGTCCTCTCTGTTTTCCACTAGTTTAATATCACCAGTTATCCTCTCTGTTTTCTACTAGTTTAATGTCACCAGTTATCCTCTCTGTTTTCCACTAGTTTAATATCACCAGTCGTCCTCTCTGTTTTCTACTAGTTTAATATCACCAGTCGTCCTCTCTGTTTTCTACTAGTTTAATATCACCAGTCGTCCTCTCTGTTTTCCACTAGTTTAATATCACCAGTCGTCCTCTCTGTTTTCTACTAGTTTAATATCACCAGTCGTCCTCTCTGTTTTCTACTAGTTTAATATCACCAGTCGTCCTCTCTGTTTTCCACTAGTTTAATATCACCAGTCGTCCTCTCTGTTTTCTACTACTTTAATGTCACCAGGTCCTCTCTGTTTTCCACTAGTTTAATATCACCAGTCGTCCTCTCTGTTTTCCACTAGTTTAATATCACCAGTCGTCCTCTCTGTTTTCCACTAGTTTAATATCACCAGTCGTCCTCTCTGTTTTCCACTAGTTTAATATCACCAGTCGTCCTCTCTGTTTTCCACTAGTTTAATATCACCAGTCGTCCTCTCTGTTTTCTACTAGTTTAATATCACCAGGTCCTCTCTGTTTTCCACTAGTTTAATATCACCAGTCGTCCTCTCTGTTTTCTGCTAGTTTAATATCACCAGTCATCCTCTCTGTTTTCCACTAGTTTAATATCACCAGTCGTCCTCTCTGTTTTCTACTAGTTTAATATCACCAGTCGTCCTCTCTGTTTTCCACTAGTTTAATATCACCAGTCGTCCTCTCTGTTTTCTACTAGTTTAATATCACCAGTTATCCTCTCTGTTTTCTACTAGTTTAATGTCACCAGTTATCCTCTCTGTTTTCTACTAGTTTAATGTCACTCCTCAGATGAGTGCTTGTAAATCCAAAAAAGGAAAACTATCAGCAACACCCAAAGATGGTCACCACAAGTCATTTTTGTAAGTCAAATCAAATCAAATCAAATGTTATTTGTCACATACACATGGTTAGCAGATGTTAATGCGAGTGTAGCGAAATGCTTGTGCTTCTAGTTCCGACGATGCAGTAATAACCAACAAGTAATCTAGCTAACAATTCCAAAACTACTAGCTTATAGACACAAGTGTAAGGGGAAAAATAATAGATGAATGAGTGATGGTACAGAGCGGCATAGGCAAGATGCAGTAGATGGTATTGAGTGCAGTATATACATATGAGATGAGTATGTAAACAAAGTGGCATAGTTGTAAAGTTGGGATTTTTAAAGACAGTCTGTTGCTTTTAAGTAATGTTTCTTTACTTGCTTAAGAGAGAGAGAGTGTGTGTGTGTGTGTGTGTGTGTGTGTGTGTGTGTGTGTGTGTGTGTGTGTGTGTGTGTGTGTGTGTGTGTGTGTGTGTGTGTGTGTGTGTGTCTTGTGCTTCAGACATGTCCTCTAAGGGCCAGATCTAATGGTCAGTGACTGTTTGAACTCTCTCCCCACCTTCACCTTGATCCCAACGTCTATATGTACAGTGTGGAATTGTCTGACTAGTTTGGACAATAGGTACATTTCCTCTGCTGGTTCTGTGTGTTATTTTAAAGTCAACTGTTTGTTTAGTTTAGGTTGTGGTATTGAACCAGCTGGAAGCTTCTCTGTGTAGATCAGCGGGAATCTTTCAGTGCACTAAACTAAAGGTTTGTTATGTAGTTTAGGACCGTATGGCCATTCTCCATTCCCCATTCTCCAGTCCCCCCCATTGTTTCCCAAAACAATCCCCCTGGCTGCCTCTCTGTTAGACAATAGAGTGTAAAGTGAAACACCCTGGGGCTCTCTCTCTCTCTCTCTCTCTCTGGCAGTGCTCTGCTGTGTTAGGAGGAAGAGGCACTCTCAGGGTGTAATGTTTTAATTCAACCACTAGAGGGCAGCCGTGTCGCACCAATCTACCAGAAAGCAACCAAACTCCACACAGTCAGAATGCTTAATACGTGTCAGGAAGGGAAAACCACTTAATGTTAATGAAGAGTTTTCAAGCTCTTCATGTGTCATTGTGTATTTGAATTATTCTTGGACCATTCCTAATCTCCCTCTCTCTCCTCTCCCAGTCGGTGTATAACCTGGCCAACGTGGCGTGTAAGTGTCACGGCGTGTCCGGCTCCTGTAGCCTGAAGACGTGCTGGCTCCAGCTGGCTGACTTCCGCCGCGTCGGAGAGTTTCTGAAGGAGAAGTACGACAGCGCCGCCGCCATGCGCATCGGACGCAAAGGGAAACTGGAGCAGGTAGATAAACGCTTCAACGTCCCGACGCCCGAGGATCTGGTCTACACCGACCAGAGCCCAGACTACTGTCTGAAGAACGACACCACCGGCTCCATGGGAACCCTGGGGAGACTCTGCAACAAGACGTCGGAGGGGATGGATGGCTGTGAACTCATGTGCTGTGGGAGAGGATACGACCAGTTCAAGACCTATAAGCATGAGAGATGTCACTGCAAGTTCCACTGGTGTTGTTATGTCAAGTGTAAGAGGTGCACTTCACTGGTGGATCAGTTTGTCTGCAAGTAGCGAAGGAAGGGAGGGGGTCTGGACGATGGGGAAGAGAGGGAGTCTGGACGATGGGGAAGGGAGGGAGACTGGACGATGGGGAAGGGAGGGAGTCTGGACGATGGGGAAGGGAGGGAGTCTGGACGATGGGGAAGAGAGGGAGACTGGACGATGGGGAAGGGAGGGAGACTGGACGATGGGGAAGAGAGGGAGACTGGACGATGGGGAAGGGAGGGAGTCTGGACGATGGGGAAGGGAGGGAGTCTGGACAATGGGGAAGGGAGGGAGTCTGGACGATGGGGAAGGGAGGGAGTCTGGACGATGGGGAAGAGAGGGGCTGGAATGGAAGGACATGTAGCCTATGAAGGGTGTAAGATTATATAACAATAATAAATAAATAAAAATAAATCATGAAATATATAAATAAATAAAGTAAACAAATGCATTGCTAGTAATTGAATGAGACTTTTATATGACTCAAGCTGCCTGAGGGAGGACTTGACCGACAAGCAGGCGAATGCAGAACAGAAAGGCTGTTCGTTTTGTTTGTTGTCTATTGGTCGGCCATTTGCTTCCTCTCCCCTTCGCAACTGTCCCCTGATTGGTGGCTTGTGCAGTGACGACCAGGAAGTGATGTCACCAGTATCCTTGTTCCCTGGTTGGTAGAATGGGAAGGGGAGGCTGGATAGACTCCTCTTACTTTAAAGACTCTTCAAAACGAGAGTGAGGAAGTCAGAGAGCGAGAGAGGGAGAGAGAGAGAGAGAGGGGGGGAAAGAGAGAGAGAGAGAGAGAAGGAGAGAAAGACTAGAAAGGGATGGATCCCAATGAACTGTGCCAAAGCTCCTTTCACCTCCTCTTCCACTCTCTCCTCTCTTCTCCACCCTTCCCACCATAGGTTGTTTCTGCATTCTGTTGTATGTCTCACCCTCTTTTCATCACCCTTATTTCATCACCCTCTTACCATCACCCTGTTAGAGCTCTTAGAAACCACCAGTCCAAGCCAAAGGACACCACCTCACACATGAACTGTTGAGTTTGGAACTCTGTAACCATGGAATCACAGCATGTGCTCTAATCACTTACCCACTAGACATCACGTTGACCTTTAGCCTGGAAGACAGGACAGCTCATGACTTTGGGCACAGAAAGCAAACATAGCTCTGTGTAACTTCTAGGGACCATGCGAGTCTCAGAGGACAAGAAGAACAAGAGTTGTGTTGATTGAAGGGAGGAGGACTCTGAGACCTTGGCTGGACATATTGAAATAAGAGAAGAGAGAGAGAGAGAGGAAACACCTGTGTCCTTCTACAATACATAGACCTCTCACTCTACCTTTAAATGAATTCTGTTCTATCATCTAACAGCATCATTACATTGTCTGGACTGGATTACTGATCAGTGGCCCCGTGGCCCCTGGCTGTTCAATAACAGACTGCTGTATCTCTCTATTCAACAGGTGGGCCACAGCTATTGTGACCATACCAATAGCCGTCTCCAAGCCAATGTCATGACATTCACACAGATACCAAGCTTTGTTAGGAGGATGAAACAAATGTGTTATAGAGTTAAAATGTGTGTCTGGGGATGAATTCTATAAAGCAGAAGAAAGGGAACGGAGGAAATCGGAGGACTGCAGATTATTATAGTGGGGATAAGGTACATAGAAATAGCTGTCCATCAAAAATTATATTTTATTAATAATTACTTTTTCATTTTATACTTCATATATGTATTGTTTTGATGATCCTGTCTTTTGACATGGAGGCTTTGGTTTCGTCCTATTCCCTATGTAGTGTACTACTTTTTGCCAGAGTCCTATGGTCCCCGGTCAAAAGTAGTGCACTAAATAGGGAATAGGGTGTTATATGGGACACACCCTTTTAGACATTGTTGTTCAGCGGAACCTCTATCCCTGGGGTTCCTTCCTGCTTGGAATGTCTATTGTCCAATCTCTGCCAAACGCTGCCCACTCTTCAGCCAATGACAGACAAGCCTTTCCTTTGTCATCCAATGAGTGTTGTGGCAAAGTACTACTCATGTAAATATCAGCAGACCTTATCCTTCTATGCAGATAATGACACTTTTACAACATACAGACTCCAGGTCTCTCAGAGTGTGTTCTTGTCTATATTATTGTCTCTGAAAGATTGTTGTCTTGATGTGATCCATTAATATGCTCCATGTGTATATTGTATTATCCCCCCCCCCCCCCCCCCCCCACTTCAAAACAGCAATATTAAACCAATAATAGTGATGATTATAATAACTAGAAGTGTTTTCCTCTTTCCTAATCCTCTCAAGATGCTCTTCTAGTGACAGGGAGGCTGAAGAGGTCTACTGTGTCTTCATTTATTTCCCTCTTCTTCCATACTGCTGTGTGTGTGTGTGTGTGTGTGTGTGTGTGTGTGGCCTCTCATTATCAATAATGTTTTATGACACATTAAAACAATACTTTCGGGGTTTTACCCATATACTTAGTCATTGTGCTAACGCTAGTTAGCATTGGCTCACAAAACTACCTCTAACTTCCTTCATACTGGACAGAGAGATATAAAAATTGTATCCATGAGTTCATCGGACTCTGGGGCAGTAGATGCCCCAGTGCCAAAATCCCCAAGTATCACTTTAAGTTGTGTGTACCTGGAGTGGGAAAAATACTACCAATAGCCTTTCATAATATATGAAGCAATACATTATGCACAGGTGCAGAACTATTGTAAACAACAGACAGAGTAGCAGCAGCATCAGGGTTATGTTGTAGCATATGGCTAACCTAGCCTAGCGTCTCCTCTCCTCTGTAGGAGTGTCAGACCTAGCCTGGCGTCTCCTCTCCTCTGTAGTAGTGTCAGACCTAGCCTAGCATCTCCTCTCCTCTGTATTAGTCATGGCTAACCTAGCCTAGTATCTCTCTCCTTTCGTCTGTAGGAGTCATTAACCTAGCCTAGCGTCTCCTCTCCTCTGTATTAGTCATGGCTAACTTAGCCTAGCATCTCCTCTCCTCTGTAGGAGTAGTAGTGTCAGACCTAGCCTAGCGTCTCCTCTCCTCTGTAGTAGTAGTGTCAGACCTAGCCTAGCGTCTCCTCTGTAGTAGTAGTGTCAGACCTAGCCTAGCGTCTCCTCTCCTCTGTAGTAGTGTCAGACCTAGCCTAGCGTCTCATCTCCTCTGTAGGAGTAGTGTCAGACCTAGCCTAGCGTCTCCTCTCCTTTGTAGTAGTAGTGTCAGAGCTAGCCTAGCGTCTCCTCTCCTCTGTAGTAGTGTCAGACCTAGCCTAGCGTCTCCTCTCCTCTGTAGGAGTAGTAGTGTCAGACCTAGCCTAGCGTCTCCTCTGTAGTAGTAGTGTCAGACCTAGCCTAGCATCTCCTCTGTAGTAGTAGTGTCAGACCTAGCCTAGCGTCTCCTCTGTAGTAGTAGTGTCAGACCTACCCTAGCCTAGCGTCTCCTCTGTAGTAGTAGTGTCAGACCTAGCCTAGCGTCTCCTCTGTAGTAGTAGTGTCAGACCTAGCCTAGCGTCTTCTCTGTAGTAGTAGTGTCAGACCTAGCCTAGCATCTCCTCTGTAGTAGTAGTGTCAGACCTAGCCTAGCATCTCCTCTGTAGTAGTAGTGTCAGACCTACCCTAGCCTAGCGTCTCCTCTGTAGTAGTAGTGTCAGACCTAGCGTCTCCTATGTAGTAGTTGTGTCAGACCTAGCGTCTCCTCTGTAGTAGTAGTGTCAGACCTAGCGTCTCCTCTGTAGTAGTAGTGTCAGACCTAAAGTCTCCTCTGTAGTAGTAGTGTCAGACCTAGCGTCTCCTCTGTAGTAGTAGTGTCAGACCTAGCGTCTCCTCTGTAGTAGTAGTGTCAGACCTAGCCTCTCCTCTGTAGTAGTAGTGTCAGACCTAGCCTAGCGTCTCCTCTGTAGGAGTAGTAGTGTCAGACCTAGCCTAGCGTCTCCTCTGTAGTAGTAGTGTCAGACCTAGCCTAGCGTCTCCTCTGTAGTAGTAGTGTCAGACCTAGCCTAGCGTCTCCTCTGAAGTAGTAGTGTCAGACCTAGCGTCTCCTCTGTAGTAGTAGTGTCAGACCTAGCGTCTCCTCTGTAGTAGTAGTGTCAGACCTAGCCTCGCCTCTGTAGTAGTAGTGTCAGACCTAGCCTAGCGTCTCCTCTGTAGTAGTAGTGTCAGACCTAGCCTAGCGTCTCCTCTGTAGTAGTAGTGTCAGACCTAGCCTAGCGTCTCCTCTGAAGTAGTAGTGTCAGACCTAGCGTCTCCTCTGTAGTAGTAGTGTCAGACCTAGCCTCTCCTCTGTAGTAGTAGTGTCAGACCTAGCCTAGCCTCTCCTCTGTAGTAGTAGTGTCAGACCTAGCGTCTCCTCTCCTCTGTAGTAGTAGTGTCAGACCTAGCCTCTCCTCTGTAGTAGTAGTGTCAGACCTAGCCTCTCCTCTGTAGTAGTAGTGTCAGACCTAGCCTCTCCTCTGTAGTAGTAGTGTCAGACCTAGCCTAGCCTCTCCTCTGTAGTAGTAGTGTCAGACCTAGCCTAGCGTCTCCTCTCCTCTGTAGTAGTAGTGTCAGACCTAGCCTAGTGTCTCATCTGTAGTAGTAGTGTCAGACCTAGCCTCTCCTCTGTAGTAGTAGTGTCAGACCTAGCCTAGCGTCTCCTCTGTAGTAGTAGTGTCAGACCTAGCCTAGCCTCTCCTCTGTAGTAGTAGTGTCAGACCTAGCCTCTCCTCTGTAGTAGTAGTGTCAGACCTAGCCTCTCCTCTGTAGTAGTAGTGTCAGACCTAGCCTAGCGTCTCCTCTGTAGTAGTAGTGTCAGACCTAGCCTAGCGTCTCCTCTGTAGGAGTAGTAATGTCAGACCTAGCCTAGCGTCTCCTCTGTAGGAGTAGTAGTGTCAGACCTAGCCTCTCCTCTGTAGTAGTAGTGTCAGACCTAGCGTCTCCTCTGTAGTAGTAGTGTCAGACCTAGCCTAGCCTCTCCTCTGTAGTAGTAGTGTCAGACCTAGCCTAGCGTCTCCTCTGTAGGAGTAGTAGTATCAGATTGTGACAGTAGATTAGGAACACTAGAACGGTGTAAAGGACGACCAGCACACTGCTCTCAGATAATCCTGATAATCACAGATTAGACAACTGTTATTATGACACAGCAGCCACACCCCTCACCCCCTGCCATCACACCAGCTACTGTACCCCTGTATAGGGCCATACATACTACACTGTTATAGCCTCACCCCCTGCCATCACACCAGCTACTGTACACCTGTATAGGGCCATACATACTACACTGTTATAGCCTCACCCCCTGCCATCACACCAGCTACTGTACCCCCGTATAGGGCCTTACATAGTTCACTGTTATAGCCTCACCCCGACACCACACTAGCTACTGTACCCCTGTATATGGCCATACATACTCCACTGTTATAGACACACCCCCTGACACCACACTAGCTAGTTCAAGTTTATTATGTAAAACATCATTGCATAACAACATGAAATAAGATGCTGTTTACCTGATGAGGACCACTCTGAAGTAAACATGTACATGTACAGTGCCTTCTGATAGCATTCACAGCTCACATGTTGTTGTGTTACAGCCTGAATTCAACATGGATTAAACATATGTTTTTTCTCACATCTACACACAATACGCCACAATGATAACGTTTTTAGAAATATTTGCTTATTTATTGACAATTAAATAGAGAAATATCTAATTTACATACAGGACCAGTCAACAGTTTGGACACGCCTCCTCATTCAAGGGTTTTTCTTTATTTGTACTATTTTCTACATTGTAGAATAATAGTGAAGACATCAACACTATGAAATAACACATATGGAATATTGTAGCAACCAAAAAAGTCTTAAACAAATCAAAATATATTTTGGATTTTTATATTCTTCAAAGTAGCCACCCTTTGCCTTGACAGCTTTGCACACTCTTGGCATTCTCTCAACCAGCTTCACCTGGAATGCTTTTCCAAAAGTCTTGAAGGAGTTCGCACATATGCTGAGCACTTGTTAGCTGCTTTTCCTTCACTCTGCGGTCCGACTCATCCCAAATCATCTCAATTGGGTTGAGGTCAGGTAATGGTGGAGACCGGGTCATCTGATGCAGCACTCCATCACTCTAATTCTTGGTCCACTCTACACCACCTGGAGGTGTGTTGGGTCATTGTCCTGTTGAAAAACAAATGATAGTCCCACTAAGTGCAAACCAGATGGAACGGCGTATCGGTGCAGAATCCTGTGGTAGCCATGCTGGTTAAGTGTTGCCATCTGTTTTGACCCTGTGTCGAATAGTACTAAGGCACTTCTTGAGATATTCCAGGACCTGGGAGTCAGATCGGGCCTCCTTAGAAGATTTGATGGGATTATAGAGGACAGCAGACACAATGCAGTTAATGCCACGTGGTAGGAGACATGGTCTCAGCCAAGTTCACAAACGCTCAGCGCTGTCATCCTCAAAGTCCAGCAAACGCTTGTGAAGGATGCTGTGCATTATGCATGGCCACACACCCACCACATGAGGTTACTTTTATTTATTTTTATTTAACCTTTATTTAACTAGGCAAGTCAGTTAAGAACAAATTCTTATTTTCAATGACGGCCTAGGAACAGTGGGTTCCAATGACGGCCTGTTCAGGGGCAGAACGACAGATTTGTACCTTGTCAGCTCGGGGGTTTGAACTCTCAAGCTTCCGGTTACTAGTCCAACGCTCTAACCCTGCCGTCCCTTTCTATGCAGACTACAGCCTTGAAGACTGACTATTGAGTCTGGGATGTCTTCGTTTAACCAGGACTCGGCCACAGCAACAATGGCAGTCTCGTTAGTCACAGTGGTAAAAGCTCCTCTACCTTGTGTCTTAAGGATCTCATGTTACACAAGAGAAAGTTGGGAAGCGTAGTCTCTACAGACAATTTGATGGGGCATCTGTGTGTTCCACACCAGAGTGCACGGTAGACCAGATTCTGAAGTCAACAGGACTATGAGGCTTGTGCTGCTTTGCGGGGTCACGAGTCAGGACAGGTATTCTAAGCCCTGTCCCAAAAGGCCAGACTGTGCAAGAGTTCATTTAAGATTCCCCAAAGATCTGATGTTAGTTTTTGCATTGCTCAAACTAAAAATAATATTTTTTTAGTGAGCATGAAATCTATACAGCAATATGATACTTGATAATGATAATACACACAGGAAATGCAAGTATTCACGGAATATCAAACAATTATTAAACAGGTAACACTTATAAACTCAGCAAAAAAGAAACGTCCTCTCACTGTCAACTGTGTTCATGTTCAGCAAACTTAACGTGTAAATATTTTATATGAACCAAAGATTCAACAACTTGGACATAAACTGAACAAGTTCCACAGACATGTGACTAACATAAATGGAATAATGTGTCCCTGAACAAAGGGGTAAAAAAAAAAAAAAAGTTTAAAAAAAAATGCTAATTGATTACTTAAAAATCATACAATGTGATTTTCTGGATTTTTGTTTTAGATTCCGTCTCTCACAGTTGAAGTGTACCTCTGATAAAAATGACAGACCTCTACATGCTTTGTAGGTAGGAAAACCTGCAAAATCGGCAGTGCATCAAATACTTGTTCTCCCCACTGTGCATTATTTTTTGTTAACTAGTAAATAGTAGCCTACAGCAAAGTGTGTTTAAATAATTTCTAACTTGATAACAATTTCTGCTTGTTAGTTTTTGCTACCATGTGGGTTTTAGCTTGCTCGAGCCTGCTAACTGAGGAGTGTTAATTCACCTGTTTCCATACATGTTTAATTTTAAAACATTTATCTTACAAACGAGTTGTTTAATCTAACTGCTTAACAATTTATCTGTACATGGAATTGTATTTGGGTTTCTTTTACTCATTTTTTTCTATAACGGGCATTATCTGATGTGTGGAGACATTTCACTGCCGCTAATGTAGAAGAAAAAGCTGTGTACATTTACAAATACTGTGCCAAAGCATGTGTGAAGAATGCAACAAAAATGCAGAATCATCTGGCCAAGTGCATAAAGTTCCCTCAGCGCTCACAACAAGCCACCTTTGACAAAGTCCCTCTACTTCGAGGTGAAAATGATGAATCAGAAACCTTATCGATAGACAGAATATGAGCTACTCTTCGATACTAATTACTAGTCTGCAGCCTGAAATTATGTACCCGTGAATGCGAGGACCGACAACCTCCGAAACACCTATCTATAACAGCATTTCTAAATTTGACTCTGAACTATCCATTCTAACCACGGCAGAGAGAGAGAGGACGGACAAACTCTCCAACAGGATGCCGACGACACACTGAGCGTAAATATATATATTGATGGCAATTATTCCCGAATGAGTGAGCGTTCATGTGCAAAGGATTAGCATTTCAACTGTTATAATTATCAACTCTGTAGTGTCTTATCTTTCGAGCCCTTCTCAGTCCCTTTGTCTACCAAGCCGCGATACCGGTTTAGCCCACTAGGGCACATCCCCTATCATTTCCTTGTAACCATATCTACCTTGTTTGTTTGTATGTGCATTTCTGTGATTATTTAGTTAGTTAGTTAATAAATAAATGATTGAGGCAATTGATGTATGGATGATTCTTAGTGAAGACTGTGTTCGTGCAGATAACCAACAATTTACGACATTTGGAATGAGACTAACATGAGGCTAAGAATAATTGGGGTCTACTCAAACCTTAGCCCTCTCGTGGTAATCGAGGTAAGCTGGTCTGATAGGAAATTATTAGGTGGGGGTTATATTCGGAACAGTAGAAAAGGGCTGTCCCCTGAGCCAGATCCTGTCTGTGCTCCTGGGGGCGGGCCAATGACTTAATTAGACTTTAAAGGGAATACAATTCTCTTTTATTAACAGGGTTAACATCACCTTACATAATTTCACAAATAGTTTCATCCTTACTCATTCATTTTATACAATAATTAGATGCAAGTCTCGTAACAGAGGATCCTGTATAAACAGAGTTATGGTAATGTGGCTGTATTGTCTTTCATGAGGTCACAATATTGTACCAAACTGACCGGTTGTAGCTGGATTCTCCACCAACCGTTTACACATTCTCCCAAACAAGGATATTGTTCAGTTCTCAAGTTCTGTGATATGGAAGAAATTCATTTGTTCTCTCTATGGGTCTCTTTCTGCATATACTGGTGGAGAGAGTCTCCTCCAGGAATTTACAACCTGAGATAAGAGAAGCCTGGGTATAGGCGGGCCACGTCATGACAAATGTCTGGCTCAAGGTGCGTTTTGCAACTGGTTCACCTCTGATGCTCACAGACGATGTGTATTGGAAGAGATTTCTGAATGTTTTTCACCCAGCATACACCCCTCCAACCAGAAATGTGTCATCTACTCATTTGCTGGATGTAGAGTTCAACAGAGTTCAAGTGAAGGTCAAGCAAATCATAGAGAAAGCAGACTGTATTGCAATCATCTCTGATGGGTGGTTGAATGTTCGTGGGCAAGGAATAATTAACTACATCATCTCCACCCCTCAACCAGTATTCTACAAGATCACAAACACAAGGGACAACAGACACACCAGACTCTACATTGCAGATGAGCTGAAGGCCGTCATCAATGACTTTGGACCACAGAAGATATTTGCACTGGTGACAGACAATGCTGGGAACATGAAGGCTGCTTGGTCTAAAGTGAAGGAGTCCTACCCTCACATCAAACCCATTGGCTGTGCTGCTCATGCATTGAAGCTGCTCCTCAAGGACATCATGGCACTGAAAACAATGAATATACTCTACAAGAGAGCCAAGGAAATGGTTAGGTAAGTGAAGGCTCATCAAGTTATAGCAGCAATCTACCTCACCAAGCAAAGTGAGAAGAATAAGAGCACCACATTGAAGCTGCCCAGCAACACCCGTTGGGGTGGTGTTGTCATCATGTTTGTCATCATGTTTGTCATCATGTTTGTCATCATGTTTGACAGAGGAAGAAGTCTCTCCAAGAAATGGCAATATCACAGCCTGCCGATATGGACAGACCCATCAAGAGGATCCTCCTGGATGATGTATTTTGGGAGAAAGTGGTAAGCAGCCTGAAACCTATAGCAGTAGCCATTGGACGGATTGAGGGAGACAATGCCATCCTGTCTGATGTTCAGACTCTGCTTGCAGATGTAAGAGAATAAATCCATACTGCCCTGCCCACTTCACTGTTGCTCCAATCAGAGGAAACTGCAGTTCTGAAATACATCAAAAAGTGTGAAGACTTCTGCCTGAAGCCCAGACACCCTGCAGCGTACAGGTTGGACCCCAAGTATGCTGGTAAGAGCATCCTGTCTGGTGCAGAGATCAACAAGGCCTATGGTGTCATCACTACCGTGTCTCGCCACCTTGGCCTGGATGAAGGCAAGGTTCTTGGCAGTCTTACGGAGTACACTTCCAAGCAAGGGCCTTGGGATGGAGATGCAATATGGTAGTCGTGACAACATATCTCACCAGCCACCTGGTGGAAAGGACTTTGTGGATCTGAGGCTCTTTCCACTGTTGCCTCCATCATCCTCCAAATCCCACAAACATCAGCCGCCTCAGAATGCAACTGGTCCTTGTTTGGGAACACACACACACACACACACACACACACACACACACACACACACACACAAAACAGGCTGACCAATACAAGGGTTGAAAAATTGGTGGCCATCCGGGCAAATTTGAGGCTTTTTGAGCCTGACATCAAGCCATCCTCAACTAGGTTGGAAAGTGACAGTGAAGATGAGACCTCAGAGTCTGATGTTCAAGAGGTGGACATTGAGGAGGTCCAGGAAGAAGACATGGAAGCCTGAGAGGAAGACAACTAAAGCTTTAGTTTCTAGACTATAATTTTATAGATTTATGTTGAAAACGTTTTTGGGAGATGCGATGGATCATTGGGGATCATTCAATATTCCCTTTCTGTTGTTCAGTGAAATCATCCCATGTGAAGAGTCAACTCATTTAATTCAAGTTCAATTCGTACTAAATATTTTTTTGTATTTCTATTGGAAGGATTTAATCATTTGATTTATGTCTACGTATGATGAGGTAAAAGGTTTCTGTCTCCATATGATATATTTATATCCAATACAAAAAACATCTACATTTAAATGGTATCAATATTCATTCCCATATATTCCGTTAATTCCCACGGAAAGTTTCCACCTCTGAATATTCCCCAAAATATGCAATCCTACATACTACACTGTTATAGCCACACCCCCTGACAGCACACCAGCTACTGTACACCTGTATAGGGCCATACATACTACACTGTTATAGCCACACCCCCTTCCACCACACTAGCCCTCATAGAAATAAAATGACTAGAATGGTGTCACGTTCTGACCATAGTTCTGTTATTTTATTATTTGTTTTAGTATGGTCAGGGCGTGAGTTGGGGTGGGCAGTCTATGTTTGATTTTCTATGTTTGTTTTTCTATGTTGGTTTTTGGGTTCGGCCTAGTATGGTTCTCAATCAGAGGCGGGTGTCATTGGTTGTCTCTGATTGAGAATCATACTTAGGTAGCCTGGGTTTCACTGTTGGTTTGTGGGTGTTTGTTTCCATGTGAGTGTTTGGGCCACACGGTACTGTTTCGGTTTTGGTTTGTGGGTGTTTGTTTCCGTGTGAGTGTTTGGGCCACACGGTACTGTTTCGGTTTTGGTTTGTGGGTGTTTGTTTCCGTGTGAGTGTTTGGGCCACACGGTACTGTTTCGGTTTTGTTAATTCACGTCATCGTTTACTGTTTTGATTCAGTGTTCAGTGCTTTCTTTAATTAAAATCATCATGAACACTTACCACGCTGCGCTTTGGTCCGATCCTTACTCCTCCTCAGACGAAGAGGAGGAAAACCGTTACAAATGGACATCTATGCTCTGCCCATTTTAGATTTAGTTCAACTGTAGATATAGAAATCTGTTCTAGGAATTATTTTTATGCGACTTTAGAAATTCTCTGATGGGAGAGAGCAGAATCTTCTATTGACAACAGAGGGCTGTGAGAGAAAGCAAAGGCCAACCCTGATGGAATGGATGGGAGAATTACTGTCATTGTTCCATTGCATTGTGATCAGAGATTGAGGTGTGTTCACAACAACATACAGGGAGCTTAAGCAGTAGGTATTAAACCTATATTTAGGGCCGTGACTCTCTATATCTCGTCCTCTCTCATCCCTGCCATCTCTCTCTCTCATCCCTGCCATCTCTCTCTCTCATCCCTGCCATCTCTCTCTCAATTCAATTCAAAGGGGCGTTATTGGCATGGGAAACATATGTTTACATTGCCAAAGCAAGTGAAACGAACAATTAACAAAAGTGAGAATCAACAAATGTAACAACAACAACAAAACACTATTAGAAATGAACTCTCTCTCTCTCATCCCTGTCCCCCCTCTCTATCTTTCTCTCTGTTTGTCTCTCCCTTTATCTTTCTCTCTGTCTCTCTCTCTCCATCTCTGTCTCTGTCTCTCTGTCTCTGTCCTCTCTCGCTCATCCCTGCCCCCCCTCTCTCCCTCTCACCCCCCCTCTCTCTCATCCCCCCTCTCTCTCTCTCATCCCCCTCTCTCTGTCTCATCCCCCCTCCCTCCCTCTCATCCCTGTCCCCCCCCCCTCTATCTTTCTCTCCCTCTGTCTCGCTCTCTCCCTTTCTCTTTCTCTCTGTCTCTCTCTCTCCATCTCTGTCTCTCTGTCTCTGTCCTCTCTCGCTCATCCCTGCCCCCCTCTCTCCCTCTCATCCCTGCCCCCCATGCTTGTGAATGCTTGTGATTTCTTGCCATTGAGTTTCATTCCAATCAAGTCCTCCTAAATCCCACCCTCCATGACTGTGTGCTTTCTCTCCTCCTCCAGGTCCAAATGAGTTGGATTCCTTTGTTTGTGTGCTTCGTAAGCATTGTGGTATCTATGTTTCCAATCCTATACACACATCCCCAGCAGATCTGTCAACGGACACATTTCACTGTCTGATACAATCAACATCAATTTTGGGGGATTTAGAGGAAATTGTCACACCCTGATCCTTTTCACCTGTCTTGTGCTTGTCTCCACCCCTCTCCAGGTGTCTCCCATCTTCCCCATCATCCCATGTGTATTTATACCTGTGTTTTCTGTTTGTCTGTTGCCAGTTTGTCTTGTCTTGTCAAGCCTACCAGCCTTTTCCCCCTGCTTCTGGTTTTCTCTGTAGTCCCTGTTTTCTAGTTTTCCCGGTTTTTACCATTCTGCCTGCCCTGAGCCTGCCTGCCTGCCGTTCTGTACCTTGTGACACTGCCCTGGATTCCTGACCTCTGCCTGGCCTGAGCCTGCCTGCCGTTCTGTACCTTGTGACACTGCCCTGGATTCCTGACTTCTGCCTGCCCTGAGCCTGCCTGCCGTTCTGTACCTTGTGACACTGCCCTGGATTCCTGACCTCTGCCTGCCCTGAGCCTGCCTGCCGTTCTGTACCTTGTGACACTGCCCTGGATTCCTGACCTCTGCCTGCCCTGAGCCTGCCTGCCGTTCTGTACTTTGTGACATTGCCCTGGATTCCTGACCTCTGCCTGCCCTGAGCCTGCCTGCCGTTCTGTACCTTGTGACACTACCCTGGATTCCTGACCTCTGCCTGCCCTTGACTTGTCTTTTGTCTGCCTCCTGTTTTCGTAATAAAGTTTTGTTACTTTGAACTGTCTGTACCTGGGTCTTATCCTGAGGTCTGATAAGAAGTAGTCCGTTCAACTTGATTGATAAGCAGCATCTGTTTATTTATTCACTACTTTCAGCCATTCAAGCTGTAAACCTAACTGTTAACTATGGATCACCTGTAGGGGCCAAATAAGGTGTTGCTGAAACAACCAATCACAACCCCAGACTGGCCCGGATACCCTCCATTAACCTTGACTCCTGGCTGCCTGCTTCCCTGACTGGCTGAACAGGTAATGCTAGAGGGTTAGCTGTGTGTGTGTTCAGGCAATAACTGGAGGGTTAGCTGTGTGTGTGTGTGTGTGTGTGTGTGTGTGTGTGTGGTTTTTTTTTTCAGGTAATGACTGGAGGGTTAGCTGTGTGCTGTTTTTCCAGCTGGCGGATTGTCAGTCAGAACTCCATGTTCCTTTGGACCAGCCTTTGGACCTATACAACACAGCACACATTGACAACACTTCATTCCGGATCATTACCATGCTAAATGAAGCAAATGCTTAAATACACTGTCTACGGTGTAGCTGCATGCTCTGCCTGAGTTTTGTAACCATACTGTAGGCTACTGTGGCCGACCAGTCCTACTGCATCAGAGATCTTACGCCCAACCACACAAAGCTATAAATGCCCTCTGGACTCAATGGTGTGTGTGTGTGTGTGTGTGTGTGTGTGTGTCCGTCCCCTGACATCTTGCCCCGGGCCAGAAGTGGGGTGATCAGAGTCAAACATGTTTAGTCATTGAGTTTAATGTATTATCATACTTTTACAGCATCTGATAGGAAGCCAAACGCAATTAGAGCCACACATCCATGATAGGCTTGGTGTTTTGTGTGTGAGTAAAAGACTAATGTACATACTGGGGGAAAATCACCACTCTATTCCCACAATTAGAACCTAACCTTACAACTCACCGTTTATGACTGAATCTTGAGTGGTAGCCTACTGAATTATTGAATGGTTGTCAATTGTATTTGGGCTCCTGAGTGGGGCAGTGGTCCAAGGCACTGCATCTCAGTGCTAGAGGTGTCACTACAGACCCTGGTTTGATTCCAGGCTGTATCACCACCGGCTGTGATTCGGAGTCCCATAGGGCAGACGCACAATTGGCCCAGTGCTCATTGTGCAAATTTGTTTGTTTTCAATAAACGTTGGACACTAAATATAGCATGGATGTTGTCAACAATCTAAGCCAACCCGTCTGTTTTGACCCATAGTTGCGCAGGCATCAGTTTTGTTGTTAACAACACAATTGGCCCAGCATCGTCCGGTTTAGGGTTTGGCCGGGGGAAGGCTGTCATTGTTAGTACGAATTTGTACTTAACTGACTTGCCTAGTTAAATAAAGGTTAAATAAATCAAATATAAGTTAGCGAATACAAAGGACTGTGACGTCAGGTACTGTGAATGTTGAAATACAATAGAAATACATGTCATAAGTCCTATGTAAAGTCGAAGAATTTTCCTGGGATCATGTTTTGCGGTTGTTGATACAATTGTATTGTGTCAGGCTGTTACACAAAATCCTAGAACTACAGGTCCCGTCAAACCTGTTAGCATACACTTCCGGCTCCTCAACTGTTGGCCACCTGTTCCCGTTAGAGCATTCTGATTGGTTTCGGTGGGCTCACGCGAGGGCGTCACACAGAACGCTACGACATCGGCGAGTAAAGTCAAGTCAGCCTTCAGAGGTTCAGAATCCCGTAGAGAACCGTGGAACAAATTGTCGTGGCTACTCTTTTTTGGGGGAACAACCTAGGGACAAAAGGACAGCGTCTCCGTGCTTCTCGACAAGGTACATTTAGTGGTTGTCATGACATTTGGTCGGGTATTTCAGTTGTTTAGCTAGATTTACAGTAACGTATTTTTGGAATAACAGTAGCCTAGCTACCCAGGTTTCCTCTGCATCCAGTGACGCACTGCACAGCTAGCACCACATCCCCCGTCGGTGAGCTGCCTGGGCTAGATTGAGCCAGTTGTTGGAAAAAGACAACGTGTGGTTGTTTTTCGAAAAGGTATGTAGCTAACTACTGTAACGTAGTTAACGCTAGATAGGTAACGCTAGTGGAACCACATCTGTCAACAAAGTGTTGCCCTGGTTCCTTCAAAGGCGACGCTTCGTTCAGAAATGTCAGTGCAGCGAAGGGTAGTTCAACACTATCTGTACATCATATCTCATATTTTGTAGGCGCTGTGGTCGATAACATTGTTGTAAATTAGAAACCTCGTCTGTTTTTTTGTCTTCCAATTATTGTGTAAAGATGGATTTAAATGTTGATATGATGATTTTTTAAATGCCAGAGATCTGTAGTTTGGGATTGTTTCTTTGTCTCGCAGCGCTACACCAGTGGTGTACTAGCGAGCTGGCTGGATCAGGCTAAGCCCGTGGTCAAATGTTTATGCTACTTTCTAGTAGCTAACCTTATTGCTTTATTTTAGCGTCTTAGCCAACCTTAAATTATAGCTTAGTTTCTTAACAGGCAGCAATTTTAAAATATGACTAGGTTGCTCACTATCCTCAAGTGAATGTGTTTTTAACGGTCTCACATAGCACTCCTTTGTTTGCTTCAATAGCATTGATAAGGTGGGGATAAAATTAGATAAGGCTGACTGACAGCTGTGGTATATCAGACCATATACCACGGGTATGACAAAACATTTATATTTACTCCTAATTACGTTGATAACCAGTTTATAATAGCAATAACGCAGATCTGGGTTTTTAACGTGTTTTTATTTGACCTTTATTTAACTAGGTAAGTCAGTTAGGAACAAATTCTTATTTACAATGAAACCCACTGGAGGTCTGTGGGTGGCTATCGCATTCAAACGGCATCCATCGCGCTCTCCCAGAATTTTGCGTTCAGCCAATCGGGTTGCAGGTTAGGTGTGAAAAACAGATTGCTAAGGCATTTTAAAAATGTAAATGTTAAATTGAACCTTTATTTAATTAGACAAGTGAGTTAAAAACAAATTGTTATTTACAATGACGGCCTACCTTGGCCAAACCCGGACGACGCTGGGCCAATTGTGCGCATCCCTATGGGACTCTCAATCACGGCCGGATGTGATTCAGCCTGGATTCAATCTAGGGACTGCAGTAAGGCCTCTTGTACTGAGATGCAGAAGGCATAAAATAAAGAACCCCTGGTCTGATTGTTTCAAAATAAAAGTTGTGCTCACTAAACATAGTTTTAAATGACATGTATTGGATTTTTTGTCATGAACTTGTTTACAGAACATTATTCAGTTTTAATAAAAAAATATTAAACATTTATGAAGTGAAATTATAAAGTTAAAACGAGATTTACAGTAGAATTCACCCTATATGGTTTTTTTTTGTTGGGGGGGGGGACCTCGACTTTAAATCCACTGGTTTAGGCTTGTGACTTTACATGTCAGAATAGCATTAGCAGGAAGAGTCGGGTCTGTGTATGGTCAGGTACTGTCCTGGTAACCACCCTCAGGCTGTTTTTGGATTACGGTACAGAGCTCGCTATTTGTTTGACAGGGGGCGGGGTTAGTTTTGTGGTTGAGGGGTCAGTCGTTGCCATGTCAACCGGCTAGGCATATACTTAACCTTATTAGCTAGGAACCTCAGAGGATCTCTAATCATTATTTACATATTTTTAAACAGACGCAATCTCTGCTGATGAGCTGTCAGTAGTACACTGTAGTCCACCATCTAAACAAGCTATAATATTTCATTGTTGATTGGGGTAACTTTAATTAGTCCACACAGTAACTAGCTCCATCTCATTGTATTCACAAGAGACTTGAAATAAGACTGTAGTCAGTGTGCAGGGTGTTCAGTGTAAAGCTGTAGCCTGACTAACACCAGCATCCGTCATCCTTCCAAACGTTGGCTCCAGTAAATCATCTCCAGCGTGGGCTGTAGCCTGTGTTGGAACTGATAAAAGCTTGTCTTTGCTGAGAGGAAAGAAGACCGAGGAACACACATCTGCTTAGTGACGTCTTATTGATGTAGAGGAGATAATAAACGGACAAAACGGAGCTGTTTTTTAAAATATGCATGGCAATATTTCTCCATCAACAAGTCCCCCCGGTCAGGGTAATGCGTAGCTCCTCTGCTTGGTGGTTAGTAAGCTGGAGACGGATATGAGTCATCATCTAGGTTCCTAAACCTGCTTTTGTCACGGCTACCACCACCACGGTGTTCAATCATAATCACTCAACTAAAACCTTTTTATTTACCCTGATTGGATGTTCGGTCCTGTTCTAACTCCGATTTTTATGAAGCTAACGAGTTATGCAGTTAGTAAGGACGTAAAGGCTGTTTTCTTCGAGGCTGGGTGACTTGTAGGGAAGGAGATCAATGGGGTGACTTGTTGTTTTTGATCAACAACCAGAACTTCTAGTTCAGAAAGACTTTTTGAGGGCTACTTAGCCTAAGGGTCTGTGTGAGCTGTGTCAGGTGTATGTGTTTTGTAAGCTTTCTGGTTAAATGGGCTAGTCAGACAAGCTATAGCAAACAGACAGCAGTAGACTCCAGAGATGGTGTGGTCTGTCCATGTGGCACCACTGTTCCCAATTTAATGCACATAGAAGACCTGACACATGGACAGGAAACTGAATTGCTCTACAACTACCATTAGCTAGTCAGCCTATACCTGATAGTGACAGAAGAAATGACTTAGACTCTCCCAAATGACACCCCATTCTCCCAGTGCTCTAGTTTTGACCAGATCTCTATGTAGGGTATAGACTGCCATATCAAATCACATTTTATTGGTCACATACACATGTTTAGCAGATGTTATTGCGAGTGTCGCGAAATGCTTCTGTTCCTCACTCCAACAGTGCAGTAATATCTAACAATTCACAACAATACACACAAATCTAAAGTAAAATGATGTAATTAAGAAATATATAAATATTAGAACGAGCAATATCAGAGTGGCATAGACTAAAATACAGTATATGCATGAGATGAGTTAAGCAAAAATATGTAAACATTATTAAAGTGACTAGTGTTCCATTATTAAAGTGGACCGTGATTTCAAGTCTATAGGGAACGCAGACCAGAGATGTGGCTCAACAGACATTTGAACAGGAATGCAGCTAGTCACACTCTGTTTGGATTGTGAGATGTACCGAGTCTGGCCTGTGTGTTAGTACTGAGGATCACTCATTGGCAGTGAGTCATTAGCGAGATACTACTGTCTGTAGACTCCAATCAATGCCACGTAGACGGCAAAGAGTTATGGGCATGTCCCAAATGGTGCCCTATTCTCGATATAATGCACTACTTTAGACCAGAGCCCTATTCCCTATATAGTGCACTACTTTAGACCAGAGCCCTATTCTCTATATAGTGCACTACTTTAGACCAGAGCCCTATTCTCTATATAATGCACTACTTTAGACCAGAGCCCTATTCTCTATATAGTGCACTACTTTAGACCAGAGCCCTATTCTCTATATAATGCACTACTTTAGACCAGAGCCCTATTCTCTATATAATGCACTACTTTAGACCAGAGCCCTATTCCCTATATAGTGCACTACTTTAGACCAGAGCCCTATTCCCTATATAGTGCACTACTTTAGACCAGAGCCCTATTCCCTATATAGTGCACTACTTTAGACCAGAGCCATATTCTCTATATAGTGCACTACTTTAGACCAGATCCCTATTCCCTATATAGTGCACTACTTTAGACCAGAGCCCTATTCCCTATATAGTGCACTTGTTTAGACCAGAGCCTTATTCCCTATATAGTGCACTACTTTAGACCAGAGCCCTCTGGGAATAGGGTGCCATTTGGAAGAGGTATTTCTCCTGTCACTATCTGGTATAGGTAGACTGGCTGTGGTAGTGGTCTTCTATCTGGTATAGGTAGACTGGCTGTGGTAGTGGTCTTCTATCTGGTATAGGTAGGCTGGCTGTGGTAGTGGTCTTCTATCTGGTATAGGTAGGCTGGCTGTGGTAGTGGTCTTCTATCTGGTATAGGTAGACTGGCTGTGGTAGTGGTCTTCTATCTGGTATAGGTAGGCTGGCTGTGGTAGTTGTAGGGTGATTCAGTTCACTGGCCACGTGTCAGGTCTTCTATCTGGTATAGGTAGACTGGCTGTGGTAGTGGTCTTCTATCTGGTATAGGTAGACTGGCTGTGGTAGTGGTCTTCTATCTGGTATAGGTAGGCTGGCTGTGGTAGTGGTCTTCTATCTGGTATAGGTCGGCTGGCTGTGGTCTTCTATCTGGTATAGGTAGACTGGCTGTGGTAGTGGTCTTCTATCTGGTATAGGTAGGCTGGCTGTGGTCTTCTATCTGTTATAGGTAGGCTGGCTGTGGTCTTCTATCTGGTATAGGTAGGCTGGCTGTGGTCTTCTATCTGGTATAGGTAGGCTGGCTGTGGTCTTCTATCTGGTATAGGTAGACTGGCTGTGGTAGTGGTCTTCTATCTGGTATAGGTAGGCTGGCTGTGGTAGTTGTAGGGTGATTCAGTTCACTGGCCACGTGTCAGGTCTTCTATCTGGTATAGGTAGACTGGCTGTGGTAGTGGTCTTCTATCTAGTATAGGTAGACTGGCTGTGGTAGTGGTCTTCTATCTGGTATAGGTAGACTGGCTGTGGTAGTGGTCTTCTATCTGGTATAGGTAGACTGGCTGTGGTAGTTGTAGGGTGGTTCAGTTCACTGACCACGTGTCAGGTCTTCTATCTGGTATAGGTAGACTGGCTGTGGTAGTGGTCTTCTATCTGGTATAGGTAGACTGGCTGTGGTAGTGGTCTTCTATCTGGTATAGGTAGACTGGCTGTGGTAGTGGTCTTCTATCTGGTATAGGTAGGCTGGCCGTGGTAGTTGTAGGGTGGTTCAGTTCACTGACCACGTGTCAGGTCTTCTATCTGGTATAGGTAGACTGGCTGTGGTAGTGGTCTTCTATCTGGTATAGGTAGACTGGCTGTGGTAGTGGTCTTCTATCTGGTATAGGTAGACTGGCTGTGGTAGTTGTAGGGTGGTTCAGTTCACTGACCACGTGTCAGGTCTTCTATCTGGTATAGGTAGACTGGCTGTGGTAGTGGTGTTCTATCTGGTATAGGTAGACTGGCTGTGGTAGTGGTCTTCTATCTGGTATAGGTAGGCTGGCTGTGGTAGTGGTCTTCTATCTGGTATAGGTAGACTGGCTGTGGTAGTGGTCTTCTATCTGGTATAGGTAGACTGGCTGTGGTAGTGGTCTTCTATCTGGTATAGGTAGACTGGCTGTGGTAGTTGTAGGGTGATTCAGTTCACTGACCACGTGTCAGGTCTTCTATCTGGTATAGGTAGACTGGCTGTGGTAGTGGTGTTCTATCTGGTATAGGTAGACTGGCTGTGGTAGTGGTCTTCTATCTGGTATAGGTAGACTGGCTGTGGTAGTGGTCTTCTATCTGGTATAGGTAGACTGGCTGTGGTAGTGGTCTTCTATCTGGTATAGGTAGACTGGCTGTGGTAGTTGTAGGGTGATTCAGTTCACTGACCACGTGTCAGGTCTTCTATGTGGCTTTTTCATTATGACAGTTCCTCTCCTGCCCATTTTGTTGGATTGGGGCTTTCAGGTAGACTCTGTGTTGGAGCTTGGTTAAACAGGCAGTGTTGAGCAAGCAGCGCCTATCCAATGTCTCAGGTCCAAACCAATGGAGCATTTGACAAACTGCCAGTTCTGTTCTGGCTTGTGGTGTGAAGGACAAGTTAATGTCACAGCTTGTTCTCTCCGCTTGTGACCCCTCTCTCTCTCTCTCTCTCGGTCCCCATGTGATCCAGCGCGGCAGATTCCACTCCTGACAGTTCTTATGATTGAAAGAGACAAAGCACCCAGTGTTGTGGAACTTGACACAAAAGACACACGCGTGCACCAATCAGAGTTGGTGAGATGTGGAACACACCCAGAGACGGCTCCATTACCAGTGTTTTGTTAAGACGAGCCTCATTCTTTCTCTGCTGTGTTTTGGTTGGGCTAGTTTCTTGTTGTGAGTCTCGGTGCTGAATGGATCACTGTGTTGGTTTGTATTATATACCCAGTTACAGAGGGAAGTTGGAGGCAGGAACAGAGAAGGCTAGATACGCCCTGGGCTGGTGGTCACGTTGTCAAACTAAGGCCTTGATGAAAATACAGGGTGAACTTTAGGCTACTTTAGTGAATTTGTAAAGCATGCAAGACAAGACATTGAGATGCAGATTACCAAAACATATGAGCACGCTTCTGCCTTCCCCTCCTCGCTCTCCCTCCTGCTGGCCTGCCTGCTTACCTCTCTTTCTCCCTCCTGCTGGCCTGCCTGCTTATCTCTCTCTCTCGCTCTCTCTCGCGCTCTCTCGCTGGCCTGCCTGCTTATCTCTCGCTCTCTCTCTCTCGCTGGCCTGCCTGCTTATCTCTCGCTCTCTCTCTCTCTCGCTGGCCTGCCTGCTTATCTCTCGCTCTCTCGCGCTGGCCTGCCTGCTTATCTCTCGCTCTCTCTCCTGCTGGCCTGCCTGCTTATCTCGCTCTCTCGCGCTGGCCTGCCTGCTTATCTCTCTCTCTCTCTCGCTCTCTCTCTCGCTCTCTCTCTCTCTCTCTCTCTCTCTCTCGCTCTCTCTCGCTCTCTCTCGCTCTCGCTCGCTCTCTCTCTCGCTCTGGCCTGCCTGCTTATCTCGCTCTCTCTCTCTCGCGCTGGCCTGCCTGCTTATCTCGCTCTCTCTCTCTCTCGCGCTGGCCTGCCTGCTTATCTCGCTCTCTCTCTCTCTCTCGCGCTGGCCTGCCTGCTTATCTCGCTCTCTCTCTCTCTCTCGCGCTGGCCTGCCTGCTTATCTCGCTCTCTCTCTCTCTCTCGCGCTGGCCTGCCTGCTTATCTCGCTCTCTCTCTCTCTCTCGCGCTGGCCTGCCTGCTTATCTCGCTCTCTCTCTCTCTCTCGCGCTGGCCTGCCTGCTTATCTCGCTCTCTCTCTCTCTCTCGCGCTGGCCTGCCTGCTTATCTCGCTCTCTCTCTCTCGCGCTGGCCTGCCTGCTTATCTCGCTCTCTCTCTCTCTCGCGCTGGCCTGCCTGCTTATCTCGCGCTCTCTCTCTCTTTCTCTCTCTCTCTCTCCCTCCTGCTGGCCTGACTGCTTATCTCTCTCTCTCTCCTGCCTGTTCTCAATTCAATTTAAGGGCTTTATTGGCATGGAAAAAATGTTAACATTGCCAAAGCAAGTGAAGTACATAATAAACAAATGTGAAATAAACAATACAAATGAACAGGAAGCATTACACTCTCTCTCTCCCTGCTGCTCTCCTGCTTGATCTGTCTCTTGGCTAATGATGAAAATGTGTTCAGTCTGTTGGTCTGTTGCATGTAGAATATCCTAGCCTATTCATGTAGAATATCCTAGCCTATTCATGTAGAATATCCTAGCCTATGCATGCAGAATATCCTAGCCTATTCATGTAGAATATCCTAGCCTCTTCATGTAGAATATCCTAGCCTCTTCATGTAGAATATATCCCAGCCTAGTCATGTAGAATATATCCTAGCCTCTTCATGTAGAATATATCCTAGCCTAGTCATGTAGAGTATATCCTAGCCTCTTCATGTAGAATATCCTAGCCTCTTCATGTAGAGTATATCCCAGCCTCTTCATGTAGAATATATCCCAGCCTAGTCATGTAGAATATATCCTAGCCTAGTCATGTAGAATATATCCCAGCCTCTTCATGTAGAATATATCCTAGCCTATGCATGCAGAATATCCTAGCCTATTCATGTAGAATATCCTAGCCTCTTCATGTAGAATATCCTAGCCTCTTCATGTAGAATATATCCCAGCCTAGTCATGTAGAATATATCCTAGCCTCTTCATGTAGAATATATCCTAGCCTAGTCATGTAGAGTATATCCTAGCCTCTTCATGTAGAATATCCTAGCCTCTTCATGTAGAATATATCCCAGCCTAGTCATGTAGAATATATCCTAGCCTCTTCATGTAGAATATCCTAGCCTCTTCATGTAGAATATATCCCAGCCTCTTCATGTAGAGTATATCCTAGCCTCTTCATGTAGAATATATCCCAGCCTAGTCATGTAGAATATATCCTAGCCTCTTCATGTAGAATATCCTAGCCTCTTCATGTAGAATATATCCCAGCCTCTTCATGTAGAGTATATCCTAGCCTCTTCATGTAGAATATATCCCAGCCTAGTCATGTAGAATATATCCTAGCCTCTTCATGTAGAATATCCTAGCCTCTTCATGTAGAATATATCCTAGCCTAGTCATGTAGAATATATCCTAGCCTCTTCATGTAGAATATATCCTAGCCTAGTCATGTAGAATATATCCTAGCCTCTTCATGTAGAATATATCCTAGCCTCTTCATGTAGAATATATCCTAGCCTAGTCATGTAGAATATATCCTAGCCTCTTCATGTAGAATATATCCTAGCCTAGTCATGTAGAATATCCTAGCCTCTTCATGTAGAATATATCCCAGCCTCTTCATGTAGAGTATATCCTAGCCTCTTCATGTAGAATATATCCCAGCCTAGTCATGTAGAATATATCCTAGCCTCTTCATGTAGAATATATCCTAGCCTCTTCATGTAGAATATCCTAGCCTCTTCATGTAGAATATATCCCAGCCTCTTCATGTAGAGTATATCCTAGCCTCTTCATGTAGAATATATCCCAGCCTAGTCATGTAGAATATATCCTAGCCTAGTCATGTAGAATATATCCCAGCCTAGTCATGTAGAGTATATCCTAGCCTCTTCATGTAGAATATATCCCAGCCTAGTCATGTAGAATATATCCTAGCCTAGTCACGTAGAGTATATCCCAGCCTAGTCATGTAGAGTATATCCTAGCCTCTTCATGTAGAGTATATCCTAGCCTCTTCATGTAGAATATATCCTAGCCTCTTCATGTAGAATATATCCCAGCCTAGTCATGTAGAGTATATCCTAGCCTCTTCATGTAGAATATATCCCAGCCTAGTCATGTAGAGTATATCCTAGCCTCTTCATGTAGAATATATCCTAGCCTCTTCATGTAGAATATATCCCAGCCTAGTCATGTAGAATATATCCTAGCCTCTTCATGTAGAATATCCTAGCCTATTCATGTAGAATATATCCTAGCCTAGTCATGTAGAATATATCCTAGCCTATTCATGTAGAATATCCTAGCCTCTTCATGTAGAATATCCTAGCCTCTTCATGTAGAATATATCCCAGCCTAGTCATGTAGAGTATATCCTAGCCTAGTCATGTAGAGTATATCCTAGCCTATTCATGTAGAATATCCTAGCCTCTTCATGTAGAATATCCTAGCCTCTTCATGTAGAATATATCCCAGCCTAGTCATGTAGAGTATATCCTAGCCTAGTCATGTAGAGTATATCCTAGCCTAGTCATGTAGAGTATATCCTAGCCTCTTCATGCAGAATATCCTAGCCTCTTCATGTAGAATATCCTAGCCTCTTCATGTGGAATATATCCTAGCCTAGTCATGTAGAATATATCCCAGCCTAGTCATGTAGAATATATCCCAGCCTAGTCATGTAGAGTATATCCTAGCCTCTTCATGTAGAATATATCCCAGCCTAGTCATGTAGAATATATCCTAGCCTAGTCATGTAGAATATATCCCAGCCTAGTCATGTAGAATATATCCCAGCCTAGTCATGTAGAGTATATCCTAGCCTCTTCATGTAGAATATATCCTAGCCTCTTCATGTAGAATATATCCTAGCCTAGTCATGTAGAGTATATCCTAGCCTATTCATGTAGAATATCCTAGCCTATTCATGTAGAATATCCTAGCCTATGCATGCAGAATATCCTAGCCTATTCATGTAGAATATCCTAGCCTCTTCATGTAGAATATCCTAGCCTCTTCATGTAGAATATATCCCAGCCTAGTCATGTAGAATATATCCTAGCCTCTTCATGTAGAATATATCCCAGCCTAGTCATGTAGAATATATCCTAGCCTAGTCATGTAGAATATATCCTAGCCTAGTCATGTAGAATATATCCTAGCCTCTTCATGTAGAATATATCCCAGCCTAGTCATGTAGAATATATCCTAGCCTAGTCATGTAGAATATATCCTAGCCTAGTCATGTAGAATATATCCTAGCCTCTTCATGTAGAATATATCCTAGCCTAGTCATGTAGAATATATCCTAGCCTCTTCATGTAGAATATATCCCAGCCTAGTCATGTAGAATATATCCTAGCCTCTTCATGTAGAATATATCCTAGCCTCTTCATGTAGAATATATCCTAGCCTCTTCATGTAGAATATATCCTAGCCTCTTCATGTAGAATATATCCCAGCCTAGTCATGTAGAATATATCCTAGCCTCTTCATGTAGAATATATCCTAGCCTAGTCATGTAGAGTATATCCTAGCCTCTTCATGTAGAATATATCCTAGCTTATCCCAGCCTAGTCATGTAGAATATATCCTAGCCTCTTCATGTAGAGTATATCCTAGCTTATCCCAGCCTAGTCATGTAGAATATATCCTAGCCTCTTCATGTAGAATATATCCCAGCCTAGTCATGTAGAATATATCCTAGCCTCTTCATGTAGAATATATCCTAGCCTAGTCATGTAGAGTATATCCTAGCCTCTTCATGTAGAATATATCCTAGCCTAGGCACGTAGAGTATATCCTAGCCTAGGCACGTAGAGTATATCCTAGCCTAGGCACGTAGAGTATATCCTAGCCTAGGCACGTAGAGTATATCCTAGCCTAGGCACGTAGAGTATATCCTAGCCTAGGCACGTAGAGTATATCCTAGCCTAGGCACGTAGAGTATATCCTAGCCTAGGCACGTAGAGTATATCCTAGCCTCTTCACGTAGAGTATATCCTAGCCTCTTCACGTAGAGTATATCCTAGCCTCTTCACGTAGAGTATATCCTAGCCTCTTCACGTAGAGTATATCCTAGCCTCTTCACGTAGAGTATATCCTAGCCTCTTCACGTAGAGTATATCCTAGCCTCTTCACGTAGAGTATATCCTAGCCTCTTCACGTAGAGTATATCCTAGCCTCTTCACGTAGAGTATATCCTAGCCTCTTCACGTAGAGTATATCCTAGCCTCTTCACGTAGAGTATATCCTAGCCTCTTCACGTAGAGTATATCCTAGCCTCTTCACGTAGAGTATATCCTAGCCTCTTCACGTAGAGTATATCCTAGCCTCTTCACGTAGAGTATATCCTAGCCTCTTCACGTAGAGTATATCCTAGCCTCTTCACGTAGAGTATATCCTAGCCTCTTCACGTAGAGTATATCCTAGCCTCTTCACGTAGAGTATATCCTAGCCTCTTCACGTAGAGTATATCCTAGCCTCTTCACGTAGAGTATATCCTAGCCTCTTCACGTAGAGTATATCCTAGCCTCTTCACGTAGAGTATATCCTAGCCTCTTCACGTAGAGTATATCCTAGCCTCTTCACGTAGAGTATATCCTAGCCTCTTCACGTAGAGTATATCCTAGCCTCTTCACGTAGAATATATCCCAGCCTAGTCATGTAGAGTATATCCTAGCCTAGTCATGTAGAATATATCCTAGCCTAGTCATGTAGAATATATCCTAGCCTAGTCATGTAGAATATATCCCAGCCTAGGCACGTAGAGTATATCCTAGCCTCTTCATGTAGAATATCCTAGCCTCTTCATGTAGAATATATCCCAGCCTCTTCATGTAGAATATCCTAGCCTCTTCATGTAGAATATATCCCAGCCTAGTCATGTAGAATATATCCTAGCCTCTTCATGTAGAATATATCCCAGCCTAGTCATGTAGAATATATCCTAGCCTAGTCATGTAGAATATATCCTAGCCTCTTCATGTAGAATATATCCCAGCCTAGGCACGTAGAGTATATCCTAGCCTAGGCACGTAGAGTATATCCTAGCCTAGGCACGTAGAGTATATCCTAGCCTCTTCACGTAGAGTATATCCTAGCCTCTTCACGTAGAGTATATCCTAGCCTCTTCACGTAGAGTATATCCTAGCCTCTTCACGTAGAGTATATCCTAGCCTCTTCACGTAGAGTATATCCTAGCCTCTTCACGTAGAGTATATCCTAGCCTCTTCACGTAGAGTATATCCTAGCCTCTTCACGTAGAGTATATCCTAGACTCTTCACGTAGAGTATATCCTAGCCTCTTCACGTAGAGTATATCCTAGCCTCTTCACGTAGAGTATATCCTAGCCTCTTCACGTAGAGTATATCCTAGCTTAGGCACGTAGAGTATATCCTAGCCTAGGCACGTCGAATATATCCTAGCCCATGCATGGATGACACCAACGTCCCCTGGAAACCAAGGTATCGTCGGGCCAGTCTTGCGAGCACAGGGCAGCCTACTTCTCGTTTTTGCCCCATATGAAATGACAGCAGGCGGCCAGTAGCCTTTATTCATGACCCTTTCAGATATAATGGAATGTGGCCCCTAGAAAGCGTCTCGGCTGTGGCATGCCTGTCTGTTATGCTATGCTACTGATGTTTACATTTAATTTTTTTATTCACCATTTATTTAACTAGGCAAGTCAGTTAAAAACAAATTCTTATTTACAATGACGGCCTGCCAGGGAACAGTGAGTTAACTGCCTTGTTCAGGGGCATGACGACAGATTTTTACCTTGTCATGTCGGGGATTCGATCCGGCAACCTTTCGGTTACTGGCCCAACGCTCTAACCACTCTAACCTTCTCTGGAGATATGAACGGCCATTTTACTGGTCTGTAAAGGAACACACTAACCACTCTAACCTTCTCTGGAGATATGAACGGGCATTTTACTGGTCTGTAAAGGAACACACCAACCACTAACCTTCTCTGGAGATATGAATGGGCATTTTACTGTAAAGGAATGAGGCTTCTGAAGCCATTATTCTGCATTGTAAATTGACGTATAATGTAATGAGTTTGGCCCCAGTGGTCATGCATATGTAATAGGGCCATTATTCTGCATTGTAAATTGACGTGGAATTTAAGGATTTTTTTTGTGTGCGGAAAACCGAGAAAATAATGTCTGTTTTTAAGCGTTAGGCAAAATGGTTAATTTGCCACATCCCTAGTGTGTAACACAAGGTCAAGACAGATAACATGTTCAATGTACCTGCTGTGACACCAGCAGGTATTTCACCTTTCCTCTAGAAAGACAGGTTCCCACATCATCCTAGGCCTCATGCAAACTAGTCTAGCATATCACGACACACCTGTCCTTTGTCTTTACGAGCTTGTCTAGCTGGTTCTACTGGTTCTAGCAAAACGGGCAACTTTCAAAACCAATCTCGTGTGTGTGTGTGTGTAAGAGAGAAGGCTCTGAAAACAGAAGTGACATTAACCCAGATTATTTTATTTTTATTTTCCCCTTTTTCTCCCCAATTTCGTGGTATCCATTTGTTGTAGTAGCTACTATCTTGTCTCATCGCTACAACTCGGGAGAGACGAAGGTTGAAAGTCATGCGTCCTCCGATACACAACCCAACCAAGCCGCACTGCTACACCGTGCACCTGGCAACCTTGGCTAGCGCGCACTGCGCCCGGCCTGCCACAGGAGTCGCTGGTGCGCGATGAGACAAGGACATCCCTACCGACCAATCCCTCCCTAACCCGGACGACGCTAGGCCAATTGTGCGACGCCCCACGTTACGACAGAGCCTGGGCGCGAACCCAGGGACTCTGATGGCACAGCTGGCGCTGCAGTACAGCGCCTTTAACCACTGCGCCACCCGGGAGGCCCACCCAGATTATTTTTATCTGTCAATCTTCTGTAACTGAACTATCGTAGCTCAGTTTCATTTTGGTTGGACAGAACCTGCGGTGATTGACAGGCGCAGTAAATTGTGACCCGGAGGGTTTGTGTATTTTGTTGTGTGTAACTAGTTTGACTCGTACAACCTGTGCTGCCTGCTTTGTCACTTTCAAATGTCACTCCTCTCTCTTTAGAGGGAGGTAGCTACTAGCTAGGTAGCGTGTTGTGTTCCAGGCTAGAGGGAGGTAGCTACTAGCTAGGTAGCGTGTTGTGTTCCAGGCTAGAGGGAGGTAGCTACTAGCTAGGTAGTGTGTTGTGTTCCAGGCTAGAAGTTGGTAGCTACTGGCTAGATAGCGTGTTGTGTTCCAGGCTAGAGGGAGGTAGCTACTAGCTAGGTAGCGTGTTGTGTTCCAGGCTAGAAGGTGGTAGCTACTGGCTAGATAGCTGTTAGATATGTGTCGTGGATATATGACGCTCACTCTCTCCGCTCACTGCAGGTTCTACCAGTGCTTCTGCAGTGTCCTGCCAGTGCTTTCACACCATCATAAACCAGGCTTTAATGGATCCAGAACGGTCACAGCGTCACACCAACTGCTAGGCTAAACTCCATGATCTCAACCTATTGTTCAGTCACACATCCCCTCTTCAACACACACTGACCCCCCCCCCCCCCCCCCCCCCCCCCGAGCTTAAAACTCCTCCATTCACCATCAGTTCTCCTCTCAAAAGCTCCTTGCTCTTTGTCGCTCACAAAAGAGAGGGAAATCAATTCTCAATGTCATTTCTTCTTCCGTCTTTCAGCCCTGCTCTATTTCTCTCTCCATCAGGCAACGTAATTGATTTGTCTATTCCTCTGATACAGAAACAGTAAAGCCTGTCTCTGGCTGAACACGGAGAATCCACTCCATCAACTCCTTGGGAGGTCTCTTTCTTTTCTTATTATGGAGTCTATTTCTGTGTTCCGAATGGCACCCTATTCACTATCTAGTGCACTACTTTTGACCGGAGCCCTTTGGTAAAGTAGTGCACTACTTTTGACCAGGGCCCGTTGTAGTGTAGCATGGTATACCTGTACCACGGTAATATCAGCCTACCAAAACGTCACATGATAGTACCACATTTTTCATCCCTACCGATCTAAAGAACCTGCTGGAGCTTGTTATGAAATGTTTATAAAGTCAGTTGTCTTTTTAAATTATTATTTTTATTTTTTATTCTGTAAAAAAAAAATTAAGCAACAGCCACTAGTCTCTTGTATGGGCAGGTTCAATAATGTCAACTTGACTTTCATGTTCATATCAGGTGTGGGAGCTGCAGTCTGTCAGCTGCGTTTCCTTCCAGCCATCACTCACCTGCTTCTCTCTGTCAGCTGCGTCTCCTCCCAGCCATCACTCACCTGCTTCTCTCTGTCAGCTGCGTCTCCTTCCAGCCATCACTCACCTGCTTCTCTCTGTCAGCTGCGTCTCCTTCCAGCCATCACTCACCTGCTTCTCTCTGTCAGCTGCGTCTCCTTCCAGCCATCACTCACCTGCTTCTCTCTGTCAGCTGCGTCTCCTCCCAGCCATCACTCACCTGCTTCTCTCTGTCAGCTGCGTCTCCTCCCAGCCATCACTCACCTGCTTCTCTCTGTCAGCTGCATCCTCTTCCAGCCATCACTCACCTGCTTCTCTCTGTCAGCTGCATCCTCTTCCAGCCATCACTCACCTGCTTCTCTCTGTCAGCTGCATCCTCTTCCAGCCATCACTCACCTGCTTCTCTCTGTCAGCACTTCCTGTGTATCTATTTCCCCATCAGTTTTAAATATAGTTTATCTGTGATGGCGAGGGGTTGGTTCAGTCCCTGATGGGTCTTCTGATGTTACATTTGACTCATTGGAGCAGAGCAAAGTTCATGCATTGGATATAATTTCATCCCTGGTATAACCAGGAGCACAAGGCCAGTCTGATTGGCTCTGCTAGTTCTCTGTCACGCAGCAATGCCAGAGAGGAAAAACCGCTTCACGACGGGTAAACAAACCTGACTCAACTTTTCTCCCTTCCTGCTTGATTTTGCGCATTTTGATATAATTTCACAAACCGTGTCGCGGGCCGTTTTTAAACTGATCCCAGCACACTAATTACTGGTTTGATGACAGTGTTGTTCAGTCAACCTGGTAACTTGGCAGTAGGTTTAGACACATCTGATTGGCTCAGGAAGAAATGAAAATGCAGTATTCTATTATAGTGAACAGGGTGTAGTTAATTCAATGTGTTGTATTAGTAGCTGTGTAAATATCAGGGAACCGTGTGTAGTTGAGTGGCTGTGTGAATATCAGGGAACAGATTGTGTGTGTAGCTGATGCCCTAACATTTTATTAAAGAGGAACAAGTGTCGGGGGACGAACAGGACGCTAGGCCACTCTGAACACCTGGGTCAGTGGTATCTAGTTCAGGGGAGCTGGGTTCCTTGGGTCAGTGTGGGATTCGTCCCAAATTGCACCCTATTCCCTTTATAATGCACTATGGGCCCATAGGGCTCTGATCTGCTATTGGATAGAATAGCCAAGCTAATACAGAGATGATGCCTGTGGTTTCTCTATCATGGGTTTAAACTGGGAAAGATTTGGCTCTGATGAAACTCAATGTAGCCCTCTGGTGGAGGCTGAATGTGTCTATTGACAGCTGGAACAGTGATACATTAGATTGATACTTTATTGGTTCCAGATCCAACTCCATTATACTGAGAGTTGATTGGTTCCAGATCCAAGTCCCTCATTATACTGAGAGTTGATTGGTTCCAGATCCAACTCTCTCTGTATACTGAGAGTTGAGTGTGTGTGTGCGCCAAATGAGCACATCTCTTCTGGAGCACAGCACAGTGGGATGTAGCTAGTTCTACAGCCCTACAGCCAGCCCTACAGCCAGCCCTACAGCCAGCCCTACAGCCAGCCCTACAGCCAGCAAAGCCAGCAATCCAGGCAGCCCTACAGCCAGCCCTACAGCCCAGCCCTACAGCCAGTAACGCCAGCCCTACATCCAGTAACACCAGCCCTACAGCCAGCCCTACAGCCAGCCCTACAGCCAGCCCTACAGCCTGCAATCCAGGCAGCCCTACAGCCAGCCCTACAGCCAGTAACGCCAGCCCTACAGCCAGTAACGCCAGCCCTACAGCCAGTAACGCCAGCCCTACAGCCAGTAACGCCAGCCCTACAGCCAGTAACGCCAGCCCTACAGCCAGTAACGCCAGCCCTACAGCCAGTAACGCCAGCCCTACAGCCAGTAACGCCAGCCCTACAGCCAGTAACGCCAGCCCTACAGCCAGTAACGCCAGCCCTACAGCCAGTAAAGCCAGCCCTACAGCCAGCCCTACAGTCAGTAAAGCCAGCCCTACAGCCAGCCCTACAGTCAGTAAAGCCAGCCCTACAGCTGCTGTGACTGTACTGATGTGTTTCAGGACACAGCACAACTCATCTAGTTAGCTAGGGCCTCCATGGTCCCACAGCTGATGATGCAGAGGAAATTGAACACGTGTGTGTGTGTGTGTGTGTGTGTGTGTGTGTGTAATGAGCGACTGGGTAGACCCACTCAGTCTTGACAGATTTGCATATTCTTCTCTTTTGTCTGTAAGAAACGGTGGTGTTATCCACCAGGGACTTCCTCCACACTCTGCTTCCTGTTTCCTTTCCTCCTGTATGTCTCAGACAGTGTCGCCAAGCTCAAAACCTGATGCATTTGTAATATGCCCTGTCTACAAAATACTGGTCTTGAAAACACTGTTCTTTCGTATAAAAATATTGACCCAATATTGTATCGGTGTTAGATGTGCTGTGCTGGAAGTTTTTAGAAGTTAACAAGCGTGATATGTAGTCTATTTCATGGTGTGTATTTTCTCATTCTGAGGAATTGGTGCGAAAGGGTTTCAATTGGCCGGTTAATTCTGTATGCAGCTCATCAGACTGGAGACATTTGAGAACACACACACACACACACACACACACACACACACACACACACACACACACACACACACACACACACACACACACAATCTGTTCCTATCAAGCTTCACTGGAACAAAGTGACTTGTCTCGTTGCCTGTTAGTTGGTTTTCCTGCCAGTTCCCATCTGTTCTGGGGGCATCCCAAATGGTCTGGACCACACAGGCCTCGACCATACGGCATATATAACATGCATTAAAAAAAAAACTCTAAAATGTAGCCTTCCTATGTGTCCTTGGGCAGTTTTCTCCCCCATGTAGAAATGTGAAATCTTTCTCACTAACCACGTTTCCATTCACAGTTTTTATGAGTTAAGTCATACCCTATTAAAAAAAATATCCCAACAGCTGTGAAGAAAGCAGGACGTTTCGGGACAATTTAAAATATCCCAACAGCTGTGAAGAAAGCCGGTTGTTTCGGGACATTTATAAAATATCCCAACAGCTGTGAAGAAAGCCGGTCGTTTCGGGACAATTTAAAATATCCCAACAGCTGTGAAGAAAGCAGGACGTTTCGGGACATTTATAAAATATCCCAACAGCTGTGAAGAAAGCCGGTCGTTTCGGGACATTTATAAAATATCCCAACAGCTGTGAAGAAAGCAGGACGTTTCGGGACATTTATAAAATATCCCAACAGCTGTGAAGAAAGCCGGTCGTTTCGGGACAATTTAAAATATCCCAACAGCTGTGAAGAAAGCAGGACGTTTCGGGACATTTATAAAATATCCCAACAGCTGTGAAGAAAGCAGGACGTTTCGGGACATTTATAAAATATCCCAACCGCTGTGAAGAAAGCCGGTCGTTTCAGGACAATTTAAAATATCCCAACAGCTGTGAAGAAAGCCGGTCGTTTCAGGACAATTTAAAATATCCCAACAGCTGTGAAGAAAGCCGGTCGTTTCAGGACAATTTAAAATATCCCAACAGCTGTGATGAAAGCAGGACGTTTCGGGACATTTATAAAATATCCCAACAGCTGTGATGAAAGCAGGACGTTTCGGGACATTTATAAAATATCCCAACAGCTGTGAAGAAAGCAGGACGTTTCGGGACATTTAAAATATCCCAACAGCTGTGATGAAAGCCGGTCGTTTCAGGAAAATAATTATAATAAAAAATAAAAATGCCAACAGATATGTTCAACACGGTGGGGTGTTTCTGTGACAGTAATATTAATTATGTGAGAAAACGAGGTAGAAACACCTTTCTGGGTAAATATTGACATAATAACCGTATTGAAGTAAACCCTGGAGTAACGTGATGACATGCTGTTTGGTCGTCAGGATCGAGGGAAAGATGAACGGAGCAAAGTACAGAGAGATCCTTGATGAAAACCTGCTCCAGAGCACTCGGGACCTCTGACTGGGGTGAAGGTTGACCTTTCAACAGGACAAACGACCCTAAGTACACAGCCAAGACAATGCAGGAGTGGCTTTTGGGACTAGTCTCTGAATGTCCTTGAGTGGCCCAGTCAGAGCCCAGACGTGAACCCGATCGAATATCTCTGGAGAGACCTGAAAATAGCTGTGTAGCGACGCTCACCATCCAACCTGACAGAGCTGGAGAGGATCTGCAGAGAAGAATGGGAGAAACTTCTCAAATACAGAGGTGCCAAGCTTGTAGCACCATAGCCAAGAAGACTCGAGGCTGTAATCACCGTCAAGTGCTTCAACAAATTACTGAGTAAATGGTCTGAATACTTATGGAAATGTGATATTTCAGTAAATTTGCCAACTTTTCTAAAAACCTGTTTTTCCTTTGTCATTATTGTGTGTGGGTTGAGGGGGGGCAATTTTAATACGTTTTAGTATAAGGCTGTAACGTAACAATGTGGGGAAAGTCAAGGGGTCTGAATACTTTCCGATTCCACTGTATAGGTTTAACATTTAGCCATGGCCAAAAAGGGAATAGGCCATTTGGCATGTCGCCCTGCTGAGTGCCCCCCTGCGCCGTTGTGCGCCGCCAGACTCCGTGTGGTGCAGTCATGTTCAAACATGGCATCACCGTATGCCGATGGCTGTCAAACATGGTGGATGGTATCGTAGAATCGCCCAACCTTTCTGTGTAGGGACTAGGGATGGCATTTGAGGAACACATGGCTTTGTCATCAGCAACACCCTCTGCTAGCCAGGCATTGTCTTTTTGTATGTATTTCATGTTTCTCCTCCCTCTAAAACATCTTCCTGTTCCTTTCTGGTTGTTCCCTAGCAGAGGGCTTGGATGTTGTCATCTTCCTGTTCCCTTCTGGTTGTTCCCTAGCAGAGGGCTTGGATGTTGTCATCTTCCTGTTCCCTTCTGGTTGTTCCCTAGCAGAGGGCTTGGATGTTGTCATCTTCCTGTTCCCTTCTGGTTGTTCCCTAGCAGAGGGCTTGGATGTTGTCATCTTCCTGTTCCCTTCTGGTTGTTCCCTAGCAGAGGGCTTGGATGTTGTCATCTTCCTGTTCCCTTCTGGTTGTTCCCTAGCAGAGGGCTTGGATGTTGTCATCTTCCTGTTCCCTTCTGGTTGTTCCCTAGCAGAGGGCTTGGATGTGGTCCTCTTCCTGTTCCCTTCTGGTTGTTCCCTAGCAGAGGGCTTGGATGTTGTCCACGCTATGCTCTATAAGTGGAAGGAAATGTGTGCTGGGAAGTGGATTCAATCACAGGATGTTGTTTTTCTGACTGTGTGTACGGACTAGTCTGGTCTACAGGTCTGACTGTGTGTACGGACTAGTCTGGTCTACAGGTCTGACTGTGTACGGACTAGTCTGGTCTACAGGTCTGACTGTGTGTACGGACTAGTCTGGTCTACAGGTCTGACTGTGTGTACGGACTAGTCTGGTCTACAGGTCTGACTGTGTGTACGGACTAGTCTGGTCTACAGGTCTGACTGTGTGTACGGACTAGTCTGGTCTACAGGTCTGACTGTGTGTACGGACTAGTCTGGTTTACAGGTCTGACTGTGTGTACGGACTAGCCTGGTTTACAGGTCTGACTGTGTGTACGGACTAGTCTGGTCTACAGGTCTGACTGTGTGTACGGACTAGTCTGGTCTACAGGTCTGACTGTGTGTACGGACTAGCCTGGTTTACAGGTCTGACTGTGTGTACGGACTAGCCAATTCCTACACCGTCAGATCTTGGACCAGGCTATATACTTATCAATGTCCTGTATCTTCCAGAAGTCAAAACAACCAGTGTTGATCTGTTAAGGCCTTCCATTCTTCCATTCTTCCATACTTCACTCTTTCCTTTTTTCTTACCACGATCTTCTAGTCGACTGTGATTTATGTAGATGCATTCCCCTACACGCTACGACTGGCCCTCGTCTGATGTGAGAGCAGAGTGTTTGTGGTGTGTGTTTTTAGTGTGTCAATGTGTTTTAGTACGAGTACAGTTCGGACCCACCCCCATGCTGTCCGCGGGGGGAGATTTTGGGGCAGTTGGCAACTGGTGTGTGTGACTGACTACAAGGTCTTTTCAGGGATTAGTGAACGGGCCAAGCTGCACCGTGTGTGTGTGTGTGTGTGTGTGTGTGTGTGTGTGTGTGTGTGTGTGTGTGTGTGTGTGTGTGTGTGTGTGTGTACATTGTGTGCTTGCACGTGTCCTGCAACTGCTGGTGTGTAAGCACATAATGGTATGCAGGTCAGGCTCACAGAGGGCGTTCCATACAGTGGTTCTGCACTGCAGTTCTCTACCTGTCCCCGTCCACCATAGAATTCCATGGTCCACGTCACAGTGTGCTGCCAGAGAGAAGAAGAGAGGGGGAGTTACAATGTGGTCCAGTGCTTCAGGCATGTTCACCTTGACTTGGCATCAGTGTGTGTGTGTAGTCTAGGCTTCTAGTCTGTAAAGGGAGTAATCTGGAATATGTTTTAGCTCCCCAGAGCTCTGTAGAACAGGGAGCTAGCTATAAACTATTGAACAAGCTCTTCTCTGTCCACACTCCTGCAGCAGGGTTTGTGAGGTAGGTGGTAGAAGTTTCTAGAATCTTCAATACAACCCCTTACTGTCCTGGAAATGACAGGAGTCTCTACAGGTTCATACAGCAACACCTTACTGTCCTGGAAATGACAGGAGTCTCTACAGGTTTATACAGCAACACCTTACTGTCCTGGAAATGACAGAATGACAGGTCAAGAGAAGGATGAAATGAAGATTAGATGAGTGTCAGACTATTAGCCAGGAGAGGATGAGGTTTGGAGAGGTGTGAAGAGGGAGTGAGAGGAGAGATGTTCAGTGTTTACAGCCAGAGATGAGTCTTCTCTTTGTGTGGACTCTTGGGTTACTCTCCAGGTCCTTGGCATTGTAAGTTGCTAAGCTACCCATCATGACACCCAACCAGACTGGTTATTGACCATTTTGTAATTGTGACCATTGACTGCAGACTGTGACTGACATTTCACAGTGTGTAATGCTGACTTGTAATTCTCTGTCTGGGTCTAATTCTTGATATAAGTATATCAACACCGTGTTTTCATGTAGACATACTGGCTTGGCTTGGGCCATATATCCTATAGATCATATCTGGGGGTATTTGGACATGTCAACAATCATTTTAATACCGTAAAAAATATTAATTTTGGGGTTTGGGGCCCCTCCCCTGCTGCGTGCTACACCAGTCCTTATCTGGTTACCGCCCTAATACTGGCAAATACAAACAATTCATAAAAAGAAATTCAAAATAAGAACTAATTTCCTCTCTCCCTTCCTTCCCTTTGTCTCTTTCCTCCTCCCTCCCTTCCTGTCTCCCCCCCCCCTCTTCTCCCTCTCCTCCTTTAGGCTCTTTACCAGTCTACCGACCCCCACCCTTTCTGGCCAACGATCCGACCCCACCACCAGGACCCAGTTACCCCTGTCCAGCTGGAGGAGGACCCTCCACCACCTCTACCAGTCCAGCCAGGCCGGTCAGTCCACAGCGGTCAGCGGGGGAGTGTCAGGCCAGCAGCCAAGCTGGAGGGAGCCGGAGGAGGAGGGGAGCTGGAGCCGCAGCAGAGGCCCTCAGGGGCCGAGGGCCCGGGCTTCTTGTTGAGGTATAGAGGCTGTGCTACTGCTGCTACAGATGCTGATGGCACCACTACGGAGCAGATGGATCCGAGAGAGCAGCAGGAGGAGGAGGATGATGTCATCTCAGACGGACACACGCACAACGGGGTAACTCTGAGGGTGAGTGAGGCTTTTAGAGTATCTGGGTTGAAAATCTGAGTGAATACACACACACACACCAGGCACGCACACACCGTCCCTCCTGAGGTTAGACACACACACACACACACAACACAATAAAGCTACTTCCTATCCCACAGACACTCATCACAATAACCGTATCCCATTTAAGAGACGCCACAGCTCTCTGTGAGGGATAAATAAGATTTCATACATCCTGGGCTCAGCTGGCAGAGCTAGATAATGATCCAATCAGCATGAGAGCTCAGTACTCCTCATCATCCCATCTCCATCTCATTTCCTGCCTCTCTCACTGTGCTGCTGTGACGTCATTATTGTGCTTCACTAATGAAGAGGACTTCAGTAAAGATCTATACTCGACCATTCTCACAACAGGCATATTATTGCTCTAGGGGGGTTTTCATATCAAGCACAGATAAACGGATAAATCCAAGTAAGTGTGTGTGTGTGTGTGTGTGTGTGTGTGTGTGACTGTAACTGTGTGTGTGAGATTCAAAGAGCCAAGCAGGCATCCTATGTCTTTGGTGTACTATTGCTTTCATTTAGGCCCGGGAGAGAGAAGCTAGTCAGCCCCCCGAGGCATGAGACAACACAATGGTTTAATGATCTGTGTCTGTTCTGCTGCTGCTAGTTCGTGAGACTGATGCATCACAGAGTGCTGAATAGAAGCAGTCAAGCTGGCCTGGATAGGAGAAATACCCTGTAAGTCAGTGTTTCTCAGAGGGCTGAATACAGGCAGTCTGACCTGAGGTCGGGTCTGACGGTAGATGACCTGAGGTCGGGTCTGACGGTAGATGACCTGAGGTCGGGTCTGACGGTAGATGACCTGAGGTCGGGTCTGACGGTAGATGACCTGAGGTCGGGTCTGACGGTAGATGACCTGAGGTCGGGTCTGACGGTAGATGACCTGAGGTCGGGTCTGACGGTAGATGATGACCTGAGGTCGGGTCTGACGGTAGGAGATGACCTGAGGTCGGGTCTGACGGTAGGAGATGACCTGAGGTCGGGTCTGACGGTAGGAGATGACCTGAGGTCGGGTCTGACGGTAGGAGATGACCTGAGGTCGGGTCTGACGGTAGGAGATGACCTGAGGTCGGGTCTGACGGTAGGAGATGACCTGAGGTGGTTGGATATCCTGTTCAGACTACTGGTTGTTTCCTTGTCTTCTGCACCCGTTTTGGTCAATAGTGAGCACACACACCCCCCACACACACACACAACCCCCACCACACACACACAACCCCCACCACACACACAGCGTTAATCCCTGGCTTCTGATCTGCGTGTAGTCTTTCATGTAAAGCCAGCCCTGTGATGCCTGGTAACCCAATACAGCTGCTGTTGGTATTCAGGAGAGGAGAGCAGCCTGCCATGTTGCTCTCCCCGGTTGGTCCTGGATGCTGCTGTGTGGTCTGGGCTGATAGGTGGAAGGCCTGTTATCAAAATATGGTTTGGCTTTGGAGGATTTAAGCAGTCTGGGTCCAGGGTATAGGGCCTGGACTGGGGTATAGGGCCTGGACTGGGGTATAGGGCCTGGACTGGGGTATAGGGCCTGGACTGGGGTATAGGGCCTGGACTGGGGTATAGGGCCTGGACTGGGGTATAGGGCCTGGACTGGGGTATAGGGCCTGGACTGGGGTATAGGGCCTGGACTGGGGTATAGGGCCTGGACTGGGGTATAGGGCCTGGGGTATAGGACTGGGGTATAGGGCCTGGGGTATAGGACTGGGGTATAGGGCCTGGACTATAGGACTGGGGTATAGGGCTGGGTTATAGGGGCTGGGGTATAGGGCCTGGGGTATAGGGCCTGGGCTGGGGTATAGGGCCTGGGCTGGGGTATAGGGCCTGGACTGGGGTATAGGGCTGGGTGTCATTACCTCGGTCATCACAGTAGTAATGACAGCCCACTGCCTCCTTAACAGGTCTCATCAGAGCTACTGTAGCAGTGGTGTCACCATACCTGGAAACTAGGCCCCTCGTGCCAACAGTTGGACTCTCGTGCCAACAGTTGGCCCAAGGTGTTTTTGTCAATTAACCTTCAAGCAGAGTATAGCCGATTTTGTTTATCTAAGACCGTGGTTCCCCAACTTTTTATAGTATGCCGCCGTTGTAAGCCTGCCACACACACGCTATACAATACATTTATTAAACAGAAGAATGAGTGTGCGTTCGTCACAACCCGACTCAAGGGAAGTAACAAAGAACTCTTATGGGACTAGGGCACAAATAATAATAATAATAATAATAATAATAATAATAATAATAATAATAATAATAATCATTTTGCTCTTTATTTAACAATCTTGTTCATCGAAAATTGAATAACTCAGCACAGGTTAATGAGAAGGGTTTTTGCTTGAAAGGATGCGCATAACTCTGCAATGTTGTATTGGAGAGTCTGTCTTAAATCATTTTCCACACACAGCCTGTGCCTGTATTTAGTTTTCATGCTAGTGAGGGCCGAGAATCCACTCTCACATAGGTAAGTGGTTGCGAAGGGCATCCGTGTCTTAACAGTGCGATTTGCCCAGGCAGGATACTCTGAGTGCAGCCCAATCCAGAAAGCTGGCAGTGACTTCTTCTGATTTTAAATGACATTCCCACAGAACCGCTTGTTGCAATTTTCGACGAGGCTCTCTTATTCAGATATATTCAAAAATCCATATTGGGCTTTACAATCATTTACAAAAAGACTTAGAAATCTATTTCAAATTACAAAAAATAAAATGACAGTAAGTAAGTGGACTGGAGGCAAGGCATGAAAGGGATAACGAATCCAGTTGTCATCTGTTTCGGGAAAGTACCTGCGTAATTGTGCACAACTCACTCAGGTGCTTCGCTATATCACATTTGACGTTGTCTGTAAGCTTCAGTTCATTTGCACACAAATCATACAATGATGGAAAGACCTGTGTGTTGTCCTTGTTATTAATGCAGACAGAGAAGAGGTCCAACGTCTTAATCATAGCCTCAATTTTGTCCGGCACATTGAATATAGTTGTGGAGAGTCCCTTTTATCCAAGATTCAGATCATTCGGGCGAGGGGAGAAAAAACATCACCCAGAAAGGCCAGTCGTGTGAGGAAGAACATCACCCAGAAAGGCCAGTCGTGTGAGGAAGAACATCACCCTGAAAGGCCAGTCGTGTGAGGAAGAACATCACCCTGAAAGGCCAGTCGTGTGAGGAAGAACATCACCCTGAAAGGCCAGTCGTGTGAGGAAGAACATCACCCTGAAAGGCCAGTCGTGTGAGGAAGAACATCACCCTGAAAGGCCAGTCGTGTGAGGAAGAACATCACCCTGATAGGCCAGTCGTGTGAGGAAGAACATCACCCTGATAGGCCAGTCGTGTGAGAAACTCGTCATCATCAAGCGGTCAGACAAGTGAAACATATGGTCAGTAAAGACAACTTTAAGTTCGTCTCTCGATTTAAAAAAACAAAACGTGTCAATACTTTCCCCCTTGAAAACCAGCGTGTCTCTGTATGTTGTAAAAGCGTTACATGGTCACTGCCCATACTATTGCATAATGCAGAAAATTCACAAGAGTTCAGGGGCCTTGCTTTAACAAAGTTAACCATTTTCACTGTAGTGTCCAAAACGTTTTTTAAGCTGTCAGGCATTCCCTTGGCAGCAAGAGCCTCTCGGTGGATACTGCAGTGTACCCAAGAGCCTCTCGGTGGTTGCTGCAGTGTACCCAAGAGCCTCTCGGTGGATGCTGCAGTGTACCCAAGAGCCTCTCGGTGGATGCTGCAGTGTACCCAAGAGCCTCTCGGTGGATGCTGCAGTGTACCCAAGAGCCTCTCGGCGGATGCTGCAGTGTACCCAAGAGCCTCTCGGTGGATGCTGCAGTGTACCCAAGAGCCTCTCGGCGGATGCTGCAGTGTACCCAAGTGACGTCGGGAGCAACTGCTTGCACTCGCGTTACCACGCCACTATGTCTCCCTGTCATGGCTTTTGCACCATCAGCACAGACGCCAACATGAGCAGCAGCTACGTTTGGCTACATACAGACTGTTAGTGGAATTCCCGTGAGAGCGTAAGGTTTAATGTGATTGGATGTTAATTATTTGAACCAGGCTACCTGTATTTGACATTGTTTTGTTATTTCGCTGAACACCTAGATGGTTTAATTGTATTTTTGGCAGTGAAACAAGGCTACTCCGGTGAGAGAAAAACCTCTCCCAAATGTATAGCCCTGTTTGGAAAATATAAATGGACTGTGAAAATGTGAAACTGTGAACTTTTATATATTTTTTTTAAAAAGTAGATATTTTTTAAATATGAGAATCCCAGTTTTATTTGATGTACCCCTGACGGCATTGTGCGTACCCCTGGTTGGGAACACCTGATCTAAGGCCAGGACTACAGGCGACCGTCACCATAAGTCCCACGTCTATAGTTGTCAGAAGTCAACATATTTTCTTTGCAGCCAACCCAGGTGAAAGGTGGCGTTGTATGTAGCGACAGTCAGACAGTAATGTGTGTCTGGTCGTTGGTCTGAAGTCTGTCAGGCTGGCTGCATCACACCACACAACTGGGTAAAGGTTCATTCCTAGTGTCACCGTTAACAAACCAGTTATTTTAATCGACATGAGATCACATTCTCAGAACGTTCTAGACATTCTCAGCTTTCTATTTTCATTCTATAGTTCCGTAGTGAACAGTATCAAGCTTCTTAACTTCTCTTGTTAGGTTGTTGTGTGGATGGCTGTGTCGATGGTAAACCCTACACTGAGTTTACAAAGCATTAGGAACAACTTCCTAATATTGAGTTGCCCCCCCCGCCCCAGTCTATACCCTCGTTGGGGTATAGACTGTACAAGGTGTCAAGTGTTCCACCGGAATGCTGGCCCATGTTGACCCACAGTTGTGTCAAGTTGGCTGGCTGTCCTTTGGGTGGTGGATCATTCTTGATACACACTGGAAACTGTTGATCGGGAAAAACCCTGCACCATTGCACTTCTTGACACACTCAAACCAATGCGCCTGACACCTACTTCCATACCCCGTTCAAAGGCATCTTGCCCATTCACCCTCCGAATGACACACACACAATCCATGTCTCAATTGTCTCCAGGCTTAAAAGTTGGTGATTCCGAGACCAGTCATAAAAGGAACTGGTCTCACTAGAAATAGTGACTTTAGTCAGAGAGAGTGACTTTCCCCATCTAGACTGTCATCTACTAGAACTGTGATGAAGACATTGTAACACTAGCCCAATCATAGAGAAAAGAACAAGTATGACAGGGTCACTTTCCCTATCAACCTGATCGTCAACTGGAACCTGGATGATGCCATTATCACACTAGTTAGTCTAGTTAAATTCACAGTATTTTAACATACAGGAAATAGGTGGAAGTTAAAACCTCAAGTCTGCCTCTTCACCTCCCATCTCTTATTCAGTCAGCGCCATGAGGAAGACTCTTCACCTCCCATCTCTTATTCAGTCAGCTCCATGAGGAAGACTCTTCACCTCCCATCTCTTATTCAGTCAGCTCCATGAGGAAGACTCTTCACCTCCCATCTCTTATTCAGTCAGCTCCACGAGGAAGACTCTTCACCTCCCATCTCTTATTCAGTCAGCTACATGAGGAAGACTCTTCACTTCCCATCTTGTATTCAGTCAGCGCCATGAGGAAGACTCTTCACCTCCCATCTCTTATTCAGTCAGCGCAATGAGGAAGACTCTTCACCTCCCATCTTGTATTCAGTCAGCTCCATGAGGAAGACTCTTCACCTCCCATCTCTTATTCAGTCAGCTCCATGAGGAAGACTCTTCACCTCCCATCTCTTATTCAGTCAGCTCCATGAGGAAGACTCTTCACCCCCCCATCTCTTATTCAGTCAGCTCCATGAGGAAGACTCTTCACCTCCCATCTCTTATTCAGTCAGCTACATGAGGAAGACTCTTCACCTCCCATCTCTTATTCAGTCAGCGCAATGAGGAAGACTCTTCACTTCCCATCTTGTATTCAGTCAGCGCCATGAGGAAGACTCTTCACCTCCCATCTCGTATTCAGTCAGCTCCATGAGGAAGACTCTTCACCTCCCATCTCTTATTCAGTCAGCGCCATGAGGAAGACTCTTCACCTCCCATCTCTTATTCAGTCAGCGCCATGAGGAAGACTCTTCACCCCCCCATCTCGTATTCAGTCAGCTCCATGAGGAAGACTCTTCACCTCCCATCTCTTATTCAGTCAGCGCCATGAGGAAGACTCTTCACCCCCCCATCTTGAGGATGTGCATCTATAGCTGCTACGTTTGGTATCGATCAGTCTATCGGTTCTGGAGAAGACCTTTTTAAAGTAGTCATCTAGGGTTGCAAAATTCCGGGGGAACTTTCAATAAATTCCCTGGTTTTCCTGAAATCCCAGTTGGAGGTTTCTAGAATCAGGAGAGAATAAGAGTAATATCCAGACTATCCAGACTCCTCCAACCAGGATTTCTGGAAAACAAGGGAATGTATTGAAAGTTCCAGGAGTTTTGCAACCCTATAGTCAACATCCGTAAAAAACAGTCCAAAATGCATCAAAAGCATGGTAATGAGCACAGAAGTAGCTGATCTTAGGGTGACGTGTCCAGTTGGTCCTGATGGTTCTATGGGGGGGCGTGTGTATTTTTATGTGTGTGGTGGGGGGGGGGGGGGGGGGGGTTTATATGTGTGTGTGTGTGTGTGGGGGGGGGGGCGTGCGCGTCTGTGTTTGTGTGGGGAGGGTGTGTGTTTCATTGTGAAACATTATCAATACACTTCTTCAGGTACTACGAACACTTTTGCCATCTTATAACTACTCCGCTCACTTCAACATTTGCCAAAAGTGAATAACACCACCTAGCTTGAACCGCGGATCGCAGCTTTTTATGTGTTATTGTTTCATCGGCAAGAAGAAACCTGTAAGCAAACATTTCCCAGCATGCTTTTCTATTCATTATGAGTGAGTCATAGAAGCCTGTTCCCGCTCCACACCACTATCAACCACATCCTCCTGACTGACATGTTCATTAGAATTTACCCTGCGGTATTAAACCTACTGATCTTCTGATAGTCACCCGTGTGGCAGACTAACTAGGAATCACTCCACCACAGAATGACCCAACTGCTGCTCAGTGTGGTTTCTAGCATCAATCTCTAAAACATCACCCTAGCTTTATGGCTTGGGGAGGCTGGTTTCTTTAGGTTCTATGTCTCTTTAGGCCCTCTTTAATATAAAGGACTGCCTGTTGGAGGTCCTTCCAATGAATCGGACACTCCCTGGAAACAGGGCCTGAAAATACATTTTTGGGTCCACCAGCCACTGTGGCAGGTAAGATATAAAATAAATAAAATAAAAATAATAAATAAAAATCTACCAGCCACTCCAGCTAAAATATTTTTTCGCATAATTACGCACAGACAAAAAACGACTTGATGAGCTTTGTTGTTTCTAATAAAATAAAGGTATTACTATTAAGAAGCGATGTGGTATATTGCTATATATTTTTGCATAAAAAATAATCTTTTAACCAAAATATCACAGACGAGACAAATGTTCTGCTGCCCCTTTTAAAGGCAGGATGTCACCTTGGCTCCCGAGTGGCGCAGCGGTCGACGGCACTGCATCTCAGTGCTAGAGCCGTCACTACAGACACCCTGGTTCAAATCCAGGCTGTGTCACAACCGGCCGTGATTGGGAGTCCCATATGTCAGAGCAGAAGGAAGCAAGTTTTCTTCCAGGACAACCTTGTACGTGGCTTGATTCATGCGTCCTTCACAAAGACACATCTGCCCGATTCCAACCTTGCTGAAGCACCACCAGATCATCGCCGATCCTCCACCAAGTTTCACAGTGGGTGCGAGACACTCACTCTCAAGGTCTCGCACCCACTGTGACATTTGGTGGAGGATTAGTGTGAATCAGACCGTGTGAAGCAATGGGCAGGGCCTGCCCGGTTGATATGGGGTAAACTTCCCCTTTAACAAGAAGGGAGATCATATCAGGGAAACAGTTGTTTTACCTAAGAACCTACTGCTACTCTGATGAAAACCAGCAGTATTAACGCAGTAATACTCTTCCCATCAAACTAAAAACAAACGGCCTGACTTACTGACACTCTTCAATTGTACTGCTGATATTGCCGTAGGCCCAACTGGTGATATTGCCGTAGGCCCAACTGGTGATATTGCCGTAGGCCCAACTGGTGATATTGCCGTAGGCCCAACTGGTGATATTGCCGTAGGCCCAACTGGTTAATATTGCCGTAGGCCCAACTGGTGATATTGCCGTAGGCCCAACTGGTGATATTGCCGTAGGCCCAACTGGTTAATATTGCCGTAGGCCTAACTGGTGATATTGCCGTAGGCCTAACTGGTGATATTGCCGTAGGCCTAACTGGTGATATTGCCGTAGGCCTAACTGGTGATATTGCCGTAGGCCTAACTGGTGATATTGCCGTAGGCCTAACTGGAAATACATGAATATTTTCCATGTCATGTGGAGTCTCAATTAGAATTATAGCAAATTGTAAAACAAATTCTTAGCTGTTATATTTTGCGGCTTAAAGTCAGATGAGGTGTTTTGTGGTTGGATTCACAGTATATATTTAGTTTGAGATTTTAGACGTTAGCTAGCAGGGTAGCCTAATAGATTTTAGACGTTAGCTAGCAGGGTAGCCTAATAGATTTTAGACGTTAGCTAGCAGGGTAGCCTAATAGATTTTAGACGTTAGCTAGCAGGGTAGCCTAATAGATTTTAGACGTTAGCTAGCAGGGTAGCCTAATAGATTTTAGACGTTAGCTAGCAACTTTTTGACGGACTGGTTTCATCTGGACAAAAAAAGAACCGTTGCTTAGCAACCGGACACCAATGTGATCTGTGGAGAGAAAAGAAAGTGATTGTTCACATAATAGTTGTGATGGAGGAGGGCTCTCGAATCAGGTTAGAGTTGGAAAGACTACCCCAATGTGTTTTCTATATTGATATTAAAGGAGGCCGTGTGTGTGGTGGGGTTACTGTGTAGGGCCTAAAACTAACTTTTCTTTTTTGTATAACAGCCACTATGGCAGGTAGATAAATATTTTTTTTTTATTTTAGATTTAGATTTTTTTTTGTACATAATTTTGGGCCATAATTACACATAGAAACACACAAAAGGGTGAGCATGCTTAGTAATGTTTCTAAAAAACAAATGCTTTACTAGTTATAAGTAATGTGGTATATTGCTCAATTTAATTTTATATTCTGTGACTTGAGTATTAACAAAAATATCAGCCCAAAAATGTTTAGCTGCCCCTTGAAGGGGGATGCAAGCCACGTGCTGTGAGCATGTAGAGGCCGACGATGTCTCTTTGTGCTAGCAGTGGAAGCAAACTCAAACATTGAAAACAACCTATCTTGTGAACAAAACAAATGTAAATAGCCAAGAAACACGAGTACAAAGTCTTACCTTAGTAGACTTCTGAGTAAATTAGACCAACTTTTATGCATGTGCCCATTGCTTCTAAAAAGTAATCGTCTCAGTGCTCACAGCCCCCAGACTGACAGTGTTGCTGCGAGAGGTGGGATAGCTGTAACATTAGGATTCAGATTTAGTTTTTGGAATACCGGATATGAAACAAAATGGCAAAAATACTTGGCCAAAAAAATCTCATTGTATTGGTCACTTACATGTTTTTTAGCAGATGTTAACGCAGATGTTGTGAAATGCTTTCGTCTATTTTGCTATAAATTACAACACTTAAGTGTGCCCATACTTGACTATTTTTTTAAAATGAAATGCCCACACTGTTGAGCCCGGAGTGTTACTACACGCCAACCTGTCTGGTGAACTAGACATTCTTACCCAACAAAATCCACCTCGTTCATTTTAGGCCCTGTTACTGTGTGTGGTGGGGTTACTGTGTACATGGGTCAGCCAGCAGGGCACTTCTTTGCTTCACTTCCTCAAAAAGGAGCCCTCTAATGCAGTGTAGGAGACATGGATGGCCCCTCTTCCTCTCTCTCTGTCTCCTCTAATGCAGTGTAGGAGACATGGATGGCCACTCTTCCTCTCTGTCTCTCTCTCTGTCTCTCTCTCTGTCTCCTCTAATGCAGTGTAGGAGACATGGATGGCCACTCTTCCTCTCTGTCTCTCTCTCTGTCTCTCTCTCTGTCTCTCTCTCTGTCTCCTCTAATGCAGTGTAGGAGACATGGATGGCCACTCTTCCTCTCTCTCTGTCTCCTCTAATGCAGGGTAGGAGTCAGGGACGGCCCCTCTTCCTCTCTCTCTCTCTCTGTCTCCTCTAATGCAGGGTAGGAGTCAGGGACGGCCCCTCTTCCTCTCTCTGTCTCCTCTAATGCAGGGTAGGAGTCAGGGACGGCCCCTCTTCCTTTCTGTCTGTCTCTCTGTCTCCTCTAATGCAGGGTAGGAGTCAGGGACGGCCCCTCTTCCTCTCTGTCTGTCTCTCTGTCTCCTCTAATGCAGGGTAGGAGTCAGGGACGGCCCCTCTTCCTCTCTATCTCTCTCTCTGTCTCCTCTAATGCAGGGTAGGAGTCAGGGACGGCCCCTCTTCCTCTATCTCGCTCTCTTTCTCCTGCATGTGATCGTTGTTTACACTGAGAGAAGGAAGGTTCAACCCCAGAAGACTCTTGACAATTAGATGTCCGTCTGCTCTCTGCCTCAAATGGACCACACTTTCACTCTCACTTCTCCAGCTGTGTGGAAAGAACTGACAACAATGTGCCAAGTATTTTTCTAGATCTCTGGGGATTTCTGCCTGCTTTTGGTTAGGGTTTTAGCTGACGTTATATCTAGCTTGAGTTGTGTGTTATTGTTCTTCACAGAACTCTTCTCTGAGCAGTCACAAGTGTCAGGTGGTACACACTCACCCCCCCCCCCCCCCCTCTGCCTGTGTGTCCCAGGGGGATGGTAGAGATGATGGTCCTAAAAGACAGCAGGTCGTTAGGTAGGTCTCCTCTGTGCCAGCCAGCCACTGTGCCAGCCGACCACTGTGCCAGCCAGCCACCTTCCAGCCGACCACTGTGCCAGCCAGCCACTGTGCCACTCAGCCAACCCACCCAGCGTGCCAGCTAGCCAGTGTGCCAGCTAGCCAGTGTGCCAGCCAGCCAGTCAAAGTGCTCTTTCATTTTACATGTCTGGGTAGTCCTCTAGGGAAGCCCCCTCCTCTCAACCTCTCTCCCAATCATCTCCCGAGCTGACAAGGAAAAACTCTGTTCTTCTGCCCCTGCACAAGACAGATAGGTAACCCACTGTTCCCCTGCACAAGACAGATAGGTAACCCACTGTTCCCCTGCACAAGACAGATAGGTAACCCACTGTTCCCCTGCACAAGACAGATAGTTAACCCACTGTTCCCCTGCACAAGACAGATAGGTAACCCACTGTTCCCCTGCACAAGACAGATAGTTAACCCACTGTTCCCCTGCACAAGACAGATAGGTAACCCACTGTTCCCCTGCACAAGACAGATAGTTAACCCACTGTTCCCCTGCACAAGACAGATAGGTAACCCACTGTTCCCCTGCACAAGACAGATAGTTAACCCACTGTTCCCCTGCACAAGACAGATAGTTAACCCACTGTTCCCCTGCACAAGACAGATAGTTAACCCACTGTTCCCCTGCACAAGACAGATAGTTAACCCACTGTTCCCCTGCACAAGACAGATAGTTAACCCACTGTTCCCCTGCACAAGACAGATAGTTAACCCACTGTTCCCCTGCACAAGACAGATAGGTAACCCACTGTTCCCCTGCACAAGACAGATAGTTAACCCACTGTTCCCCTGCACAAGACAGATAGGTAACCCACTGTTCCCCTGCACAAGACAGATAGTTAACCCACTGTTCCCCTGCACAAGACGGATAGTTAACCCACTGTTCCCCTGCACAAGACGGATAGGTAACCCACTGTTCCCCTGCACAAGACAGATAGTTAACCCACTGTTCCCCTGCACAAGACAGATAGTTAACCCACTGTTCCCCTGCACAAGACAGATAGTTAACCCACTGTTCCCCTTCACAAGACAGATAGGTAACCCACTGTTCCCCTGCACAAGACAGATAGTTAACCCACTGTTCCCCGGGCACCGACGACGTGGATGTCTATTAAGGCAATAATAGTGAGTGGCCGGGACGAGGGCACTAATGTAATAGTGAGTGGCCGGGACGAGGGCACTAATGTAATAGTGAGTGGCCGGGACGAGGGCACTAATGTAGTAGTGAGTGGCCGGGACGAGGGCACTAATGTAGTAGTGAGTGGCCGGGACGAGGGCACTAATGTAATAGTGAGTGGCCGGGACGAGGGCACTAATGTAGTAGTGAGTGGCCGGGACGAGGGCACTAATGTAATAGTGAGTGGCCGGGACGAGGGCACTAATGTAGTAGTGAGTTGCCGGGACGAGGGCACTAATGTAATAGTGAGTGGCCGGGACGAGGGCACTAATGCAGTAGTGAGTGGCCGGGACGAGGGCACTAATGTAGTAGTGAGTGGCCGGGACGAGGGCACTAATGTAATAGTGAGTGGCCGGGACGAGGGCACTAATGTAGTAGTGAGTGGCCGGGACGAGGGCACTAATGCAGTAGTGAGTGGCCGGGACGAGGGCACTAATGTAGTAGTGAGTTGCCGGGACGAGGGCACTAATGTAATAGTGAGTGGCCGGGACGAGGGCACTAATGCAGTAGTGAGTGGCCGGGACGAGGGCACTAATGTAGTAGTGAGTGGCCGGGACGAGGGCACTAATGTAGTAGTGAGTGGCCGGGACGAGGGCACTAATGTAATAGTGAGTGGCCGGGACGAGGGCACTAATGTAATAGTGAGTGGCCGGGACGAGGGCACTAATGCAATAGTGAGTGGCCGGGACGAGGGCACTAATGCAATAGTGAGTGGCCGGGACGAGGGCACTAATGCAATAGTGAGTGGCCGGGACGAGGGCACTAATGCAGTAGTGAGTGGCCGGGACGAGGGCACTAATGTAATAGTGAGTGTTCGGGACGAGGGCACTAATGTAGTAGTGAGTGTCCGGGACGAGGGCACTAATGTAGTAGTGAGTGTCCAGGACGAGGGCACTAATGTAGTAGTGAGTGGCCGGGACGAGGGCACTAATGTAGTAGTGAGTGGCCGGGACGAGGGCACAATGGTTTCGTCACTGTTTCACTTCACTAGAAAAGGGCGCTTCAGTTCCTCATTCTCCTATCTGGGAAATTCATCCCTTTCCGTCCTGTGTCTCCGTGTCTCTCTCCTTGCTCCCAACACACCAGGCTCTGGTCAGATAAATGCCTCCCAACACACCAGGCTCTGGTCAGATAAATGCCTCCCAACACACCAGGCTCTGGTCAGATAAATGCCTCCCAACACACCAGGATCTGGTCAGATAAATGCCTCCCAACACACCAGGCTCTGGTCAGATAAATGCCTCCCAACACACCAGGCTCTGGTCAGATAAATGCCTCCCAACACACCAGGCTCTGGTCAGATAAATGCCTCCCAACACACCAGGCTCTGGTCAGATAAATGCCTCCCAACACACCAGGCTCTGGTCAGATAAATGCCTCCCAAAACACCAGACTCTGGTCAGATAAATGCCTCCCAACACACCAGGCTCTGGTCAGATAAATGCCTCCCAACACACCAGGCTCTGGTCAGATAAATGCCTCCCAACACACCAGGCTCTGGTCAGATAAATGCCTCCCAACACACCAGGCTCTGGTCAGATAAATGCCTCCCAACACACCAGGCTCTGGTCAGATAAATGCCTCCCAAAACACCAGACTCTGGTCAGATAAATGCCTCCCAACACACCAGGCTCTGGTCAGATAAATGCCTCCCAACACACCAGGCTCTGGTCAGATAAATGCCTCCCAACACACCAGGCTCTGGTCAGATAAATGCCTCCCAACACACCAGGCTCTGGTCAGATAAATGCCTCCCAACACACCAGGCTCTGGTCAGATAAATGCCTCCCAACACACCAGGCTCTGGTCAGATAAATGCCTCCCAACACACCAGGCTCTGGTCAGATAAATGCCTCCCAACACACCAGGCTCTGGTCAGATAAATGCCTCCCAACACACCAGGCTCTGGTCAGATAAATGCCTCCCAACACACCAGGCTCTGGTCAGATAAATGCCTCCCAACACACCAGGCTCTGGTCAGATAAATGCCTCCCAACACACCAGGCTCTGGTCAGATAAATGCCTCCCAAAACACCAGGCTCTGGTCAGATAAATGCCTCCCAACACACCAGGCTCTGGTCAGATAAATGCCTCCCAACACACCAGGCTCTGGTCAGATAAATGCCTCCCAACACACCAGGCTCTGGTCAGATAAATGCCTCCCAACACACCAGGCTCTGGTCAGATAAATGCCTCCCAACACACCAGGCTCTGGTCAGATAAATGCCTCCCAACACACCAGGCTCTGGTCAGATAAATGCCTCCCAACACACCAGGCTCTGGTCAGATAAATGCCTCCCAACACACCAGGCTCTGGTCAGATAAATGCCTCCCAACACACCAGGCTCTGGTCAGATAAATGCCTCCCAACACACCAGGCTCTGGTCAGATAAATGCCTCCCAACACACCAGGCTCTGGTCAGATAAATGCCTCCCAACACACCAGGCTCTGGTCAGATAAATGCCTCCCAACACACCAGGCTCTGGTCAGATAAATGCCTCCCAACACACCAGGCTCTGGTCAGATAAATGCCTCCCAACACACCAGGCTCTGGTCAGATAAATGCCTCCCAACACACCAGGCTCTGGTCAGATAAATGCCTCCCAACACACCAGGCTCTGGTCAGATAAATGCCTCCCAACACACCCGGCTCTGGTCAGATAAATGCCTCCCAACACACCAGGCTCTGGTCAGATAAATGCCTCCCAACACACCAGGCTCTGGTCAGATAAATGCCTCCCAACACACCAGGCTCTGGTCAGATAAATGCCTCCCAACACACCAGGCTCTGGTCAGATAAATGCCTCCCAACACACCAGGCTCTGGTCAGATAAATGCCTCCCAACACACCAGGCTCTGGTCAGATAAATGCCTCCCAACACACCAGGCTCTGGTCAGATAAATGCCTCCCAACACACCAGGCTCTTGTCAGATAAATGCCTCCCAAAACACCAGGCTCTGGTCAGATAAATGCCTCCCAACACACCAGGCTCTGGTCAGATAAATGCCTCCCAACACACCAGGCTCTGGTCAGATAAATGCCTCCCAACACACCAGGCTCTGGTCAGATAAATGCCTCCCAACACACCAGGCTCTGGTCAGATAAATGCCTCCCAACACACCAGGCTCTGGTCAGATAAATGCCTCCCAACACACCAGGCTCTGGTCAGATAAATGCCTCCCAACACACCAGGCTCTGGTCAGATAAATGCCTCCCAACACACCAGGCTCTGGTCAGATAAATGCCTCCCAACACACCAGGCTCTGGTCAGATAAATGCCTCCCAACACACCAGGCTCTGGTCAGATAAATGCCTCCCAACACACCAGGCTCTGGTCAGATAAATGCCTCCCAACACACCAGGCTCTGGTCAGATAAATGCCTCCCAACACACCAGGCTCTGGTCAGATAAATGCCTCCCAACACACCAGGCTCTGGTCAGATAAATGCCTCCCAACACACCAGGCTCTGGTCAGATAAATGCCTCCCAACACACCAGGCTCTGGTCAGATAAATGCCTCCCAACACACCAGGCTCTGGTCAGATAAATGCCTCCCAACACACCAGGCTCTGGTCAGATAAATGCCTCCCAACACACCAGGCTCTGGTCAGATAAATGCCTCCCAACACACCAGGCTCTGGTCAGATAAATGCCTCCCAACACACCAGGCTCTGGTCAGATAAATGCCTCCCAACACACCAGGCTCTGGTCAGATAAATGCCTCCCAACACACCAGGCTCTGGTCAGATAAATGCCTCCCAACACACCAGGCTCTGGTCAGATAAATGCCTCCCAACACACCAGGCTCTGGTCAGATAAATGCCTCCCAACACACCAGGCTCTGGTCAGATAAATGCCTCCCAACACACCAGGCTCTGGTCAGATAAATGCCTCCCAACACACCAGGATCTGGTCAGATAAATGCCTCCCAACACACCAGGCTCTGGTCAGATAAATGCCTCCCAACACACCAGGCTCTGGTCAGATAAATGCCTCCCAACACACCAGGCTCTGGTCAGATAAATGCCTCCCAACACACCAGGCTCTGGTCAGATAAATGCCTCCCAACACACCAGGCTCTGGTCAGATAAATGCCTCCCAAAACACCAGACTCTGGTCAGATAAATGCCTCCCAACACACCAGGCTCTGGTCAGATAAATGCCTCCCAACACACCAGGCTCTGGTCAGATAAATGCCTCCCAACACACCAGGCTCTGGTCAGATAAATGCCTCCCAACACACCAGGCTCTGGTCAGATAAATGCCTCCCAACACACCAGGCTCTGGTCAGATAAATGCCTCCCAAAACACCAGACTCTGGTCAGATAAATGCCTCCCAACACACCAGGCTCTGGTCAGATAAATGCCTCCCAACACACCAGGCTCTGGTCAGATAAATGCCTCCCAACACACCAGGCTCTGGTCAGATAAATGCCTCCCAACACACCAGGCTCTGGTCAGATAAATGCCTCCCAACACACCAGGCTCTGGTCAGATAAATGCCTCCCAACACACCAGGCTCTGGTCAGATAAATGCCTCCCAACACACCAGGCTCTGGTCAGATAAATGCCTCCCAACACACCAGGCTCTGGTCAGATAAATGCCTCCCAACACACCAGGCTCTGGTCAGATAAATGCCTCCCAACACACCAGGCTCTGGTCAGATAAATGCCTCCCAACACACCAGGCTCTGGTCAGATAAATGCCTCCCAACACACCAGGCTCTGGTCAGATAAATGCCTCCCAAAACACCAGGCTCTGGTCAGATAAATGCCTCCCAACACACCAGGCTCTGGTCAGATAAATGCCTCCCAACACACCAGGCTCTGGTCAGATAAATGCCTCCCAACACACCAGGCTCTGGTCAGATAAATGCCTCCCAACACACCAGGCTCTGGTCAGATAAATGCCTCCCAACACACCAGGCTCTGGTCAGATAAATGCCTCCCAACACACCAGGCTCTGGTCAGATAAATGCCTCCCAACACACCAGGCTCTGGTCAGATAAATGCCTCCCAACACACCAGGCTCTGGTCAGATAAATGCCTCCCAACACACCAGGCTCTGGTCAGATAAATGCCTCCCAACACACCAGGCTCTGGTCAGATAAATGCCTCCCAACACACCAGGCTCTGGTCAGATAAATGCCTCCCAACACACCAGGCTCTGGTCAGATAAATGCCTCCCAACACACCAGGCTCTGGTCAGATAAATGCCTCCCAACACACCAGGCTCTGGTCAGATAAATGCCTCCCAACACACCAGGCTCTGGTCAGATAAATGCCTCCCAACACACCAGGCTCTGGTCAGATAAATGCCTCCCAACACACCCGGCTCTGGTCAGATAAATGCCTCCCAACACACCAGGCTCTGGTCAGATAAATGCCTCCCAACACACCAGGCTCTGGTCAGATAAATGCCTCCCAACACACCAGGCTCTGGTCAGATAAATGCCTCCCAACACACCAGGCTCTGGTCAGATAAATGCCTCCCAACACACCAGGCTCTGGTCAGATAAATGCCTCCCAACACACCAGGCTCTGGTCAGATAAATGCCTCCCAACACACCAGGCTCTGGTCAGATAAATGCCTCCCAACACACCAGGCTCTTGTCAGATAAATGCCTCCCAAAACACCAGGCTCTGGTCAGATAAATGCCTCCCAACACACCAGGCTCTGGTCAGATAAATGCCTCCCAACACACCAGGCTCTGGTCAGATAAATGCCTCCCAACACACCAGGCTCTGGTCAGATAAATGCCTCCCAACACACCAGGCTCTGGTCAGATAAATGCCTCCCAACACACCAGGCTCTGGTCAGATAAATGCCTCCCAACACACCAGGCTCTGGTCAGATAAATGCCTCCCAACACACCAGGCTCTGGTCAGATAAATGCCTCCCAACACACCAGGCTCTGGTCAGATAAATGCCTCCCAACACACCAGGCTCTGGTCAGATAAATGCCTCCCAACACACCAGGCTCTGGTCAGATAAATGCCTCCCAACACACCAGGCTCTGGTCAGATAAATGCCTCCCAACACACCAGGCTCTGGTCAGATAAATGCCTCCCAACACACCAGGCTCTGGTCAGATAAATGCTGGTGCGTCACCCCCCCTTGGAGAGGAAAAGGCCAGGACACAGTCACAACGTGATGTTCAGATAAACCTCTTTAGCGTTGCTTCAGTTGGCCTTTCTCTTTCCATTTGATCGTGTAACTCAATACTGAACCTTGGCAACAAAAGGATTAAGGACAAAGTCTTGGTTTATTTTCTCTACCAGCGTCACCCACCCCCATCACCATTATCCACTCCTTTACCAAACAGCACCGGGCTGTGTGGCGACGGAGTGGAGACATTGGTGTGTACTCTGAGCTTTCATAGACTTATTTGTCTGTCCCCAGGTAGACTGTGTGTGTGTGTGTACCTGTGTAGACTGTGAATGTAAACATTCAATACTGCTGTTGTTTATTTTATTTAACCTTTAACTAGGCATGTCAGTTAAGAACAAATAGTTATCTCCAATGCCGGCCCAGTGTATGTCCGTGACCGAGGATATCTGGCTTAAGGAAAAGGGGAGCAGTGCACCATGGAAGTGATGGATTGCTCAATCTCTCCCATGTGACTGACGCACGCACGCGCACGCACGTACGCACACACACACACGCACACACACACGCGCACACACGCACACACACACACACACACACACACACACGCATGCTAGCAGCTGGATCTCAGACCAAAGAGGGGAAGCGGCGTTAGAATGAAACTTCTGTCTGTTTTTCTCATGGTGTGTGTGTGATGGTGTTGTTTACTCCTCTGACTGTAGACACTGCTGCTGGAAGGGATGGTCTGTAGGGATGGTCTGTATGGGTGGTCTGTATGGGTGGTCTGTATGGGTGGTCTGTAGGGGTGGTCTGTAGGGATGGTCTGTATGGATGGTCTAGTATATCTGCAGGCCCCACTGTATAGAGAACAGGGTGCCAGTATATCTGTAGGCCCCACTGTATAGAGAACAGGGTGCCAGTATATCTGCAGGCCCCACTGTATAGAGAACAGGGTGCCAGTATATCTGTAGGCTCCACTGTATAGAGAACAGGGTGCCAGTATATCTGCAGGCCCCACTGTATAGAGAACAGGGTGCCAGTATATCTGTAGGCCCCACTGTATAGAGAACAGGGTACCAGTATATCTGTAGGCCCCACTGTATAGAGACTAGGGTGCCAGTATATCTGTAGGCCCCACTGTATAGAGAACAGGGTGCCAGTATATCTGCAGGCCCCACTGTATAGAGAACAGGGTGCCAGTATATCTGTAGGCCCCACTGTATAGAGAACAGGGTGCCAGTATATCTGTAGGCCCCACTGTATAGAGAACAGGGTACCAGTATATCTGTAGGCCCCACTGTATAGAGAACAGGGTGCCAGTATATCTGCAGGCCCCACTGTATAGAGAACAGGGTGCCAGTATATCTGCAGGCCCCACTGTATAGAGAACAGGGTGCCAGTATATCTGCAGGCCCCACTGTATAGAGACTAGGGTGCCAGTATATCTGCAGGCCCCACTGTATAGAGACTAGGGTGCCAGTATATCTGTAGGCCCCACTGTATAGAGAACAGGGTGCCAGTACATCTGTAGGCCCCACTGTATAGAGAACAGGGTACCAGTATATCTGCAGGCCCCACTGTATAGAGAACAGGGTGCCAGTATATCTGTAGGCCCCACTGTATAGAGAACAGGGTGCCAGTATATCTGCAGGCCCCACTGTATAGAGAACAGGGTGCCAGTATATCTGTAGGCCCCACTGTATAGAGACTAGGGTGCCAGTATATCTGTAGGCCCCACTGTATAGAGAACAGGGTGCCAGTATATCTGTAGGCCCCACTGTATAGAGACTAGGGTGCAGCTGAACACAACAATCTAGCTGCCAATTGATGATAATCAATCATTTGATTTGTTTCCAGTACCCTATTGATTGCCAGTTAGGCTAAGCACATTGGAATTATGAGGCATTTAACAGAATCTATGCTCTATGTCCAACCTCGGGAGGGTGTGTGTGTGTGTGTCTAACCTCCGGAGGGACGGTGTGTGTGTCCAACCCCGGGAGGGACGGTGTGTGTGTGTGTGTCTGACCTCGGGAGGGATGGTGTGTGTGTGTGTGTGTGTGTGTGTCTGACCTCGGGAGGGACGGTGTGTGTGTCTAACCTCGGGAGGGACGGTGTGTGTGTGTGTCTAACCTCGGGAGGGACGGTGTGTGTACCTTTCTGGGATCAGGACTGAGGATTGGAAAGGGACCCGGGGGAAAGGCATGATATTACACCAGTCTACAGTATTACAGCTGATGGTATTACACCCGTCTACAGTATTACAGCTGATGATATTACACCAGTCTACAGTATTACACCAGTCTACAGTATTACACCAGTCTACAGTATTACACCAGTCTACAGTATTACAGCTGATATTACACTAGTCTACAGTATTACACCAGTCTACAGTATTACACCAGTCTACAGTATTACAGCTGATGATATTACACCAGTCTACAGTATTACACCAGTCTACAGTATTACAGCTGATGATATTACACCAGTCTACAGTATTACACCAGTCTACAGTATTACACCAGTCTACAGTATTACAGCTGATGATATTACACCAGTCTACAGTATTACACCAGTCTACAGTATTACACCAGTCTACAGTATTGCAGCTGATGATATTACACCAGTCTACAGTATTACACCAGTCTACAGTATTACACCAGTCTACAGTATTACACCAGTCTACACTATTACAGCTGATGATATTACACCAGTCTACAGTATCTGACATTCTGTATGATTGGATGAGCCTGCAGTCATTTAGTGGATGATGTGACGAACAGCTTGTCCTTGTTCCCTTAATGTTGAATGACCGAGAGTAGCCCCTTGTCAACTTGACCTGAAGTGAACTCTCTCTCGTGTGTGTGTGTGTGTGTGTGTGTGTGTGTGTGTGTGTGCTTCCCCTATATGCATTTAGCAGCGGCACATCGCCATTGTAAAAACATAAATACGTAATTAAAACATTTTCAGTGTAAACTTTAAACGACTGAAACCAGATGTAATGTAGAAATAATAATGGAGTTATATATTTTTTTAGTAAAACATTTTTCAGAACTAAGAATCACCAGAATAACAGTCATGGAGAATGTAAGAAATGTCCCGGCGTGGGGCCACCATGGATTCAGTTCATGTTTGAGTCACTCCGACAGCATAAGAACAAGGTATAAGCCATGGCAAAATGTAGAGAACTGCCCCATGGCAAAATGTAGACAACTGCCCCATGGCAAAATGTAGAGAACTGCCCCATGGCAAAATGTAGAGAACTGCCCCATGGCAAAATGTAGAGAACTGCCCCATGGCAAAATGTAGAGAACTGCCCCATGGCAAAATGTAGAGAACTGCCCCATGGCAAAATGTAGAGAACTGCCCCATGGCAAAATGTAGAGAACTGCCCCATGGCAAAATGTAGAGAACTGCGCCATGGCAAAATGTGTAGAAACTTTAAACTGTGACCAACCGATGCATGTATTCCCAGTCATGTGAAATCCATAGATTAGAGCCTAATGAATTTATTTCAATTGACTGATTTCCTTACACTTCATTTAACTCAGTAAAACCTTGGAAATCGTTGCACGGTGCGTTTTGATACTTTTGTTCTGTTTACATGTCAGCTCATCTAAGACCCGGGTTCTCAGTGGGACTCAACAGAGCCGTGTTCCACTCCTCAGCCAAGAGAACGTGATGAACTGTAATGTACTCCACCCTGTCGTTAGCATTCCACACGGTACACGTGGCCTCTCACATGACACCCTGATCCCTTGTGCACTATTTTGGACTCCAATGACCCAAATAATTCCCTATTCCCTACATACCTGTAGTGTACACTATTTATGACCCTCGTCCTAATATGAGCCTAGTCAAAACTAGTTCCCTACTATACGGGGTCTCTTATGTGTGAGTGTCTGGGGGGGGGTACTATAGTGTCTGGGGGGGTACTAGAGTCTGGGGGGGGGGGTGTACTAGAGTGCCTGGGGGGATACTAATGTCGAGATGTACACAAGACAGACACTTGAATGGGAGAGTTGAACCACCACCCACAGTCAGTTCAGGCCTGACCCCAAACAACCCGTTGCTGGCACTGACCCACAAGCCTGCCCCCAAAATATCACCCAGTCAGCTGGGTTGACAACCACCTGCTCGTGTGTGTTGGCTCTGGGGTGAGGCAGAGGGATGCATGGGTCATCTCTTCTGTGGAGGTGTAGCCAAATGTGTGTTCACCCATGGTTACTTATGTGTGGGTGAGTGATTTTTACTGTGTGTGTATGTGCGCGCTCGCATGCAGAGCTATCACTCTGGTGTGTGTTGTGGACCAGGGATACGTAGCAGTCATCACTCTGGTGTGTGTTGTGGACCAGGGATATGTAGCAGAGCTATCACTCTGGTGTGTGTTGTGGACCAGGGATATGTAGCAGAGCTATCACTCTGGTGTGTGTTGTGGACCAGGGATACGTAGCAGAGCTATCACTCTGGTGTGTTGTTGTGGACCAGGGATACATAGCAGAGCTATCACTCTGGTGTGTGTTGTGGACCAGGGATACGTAGCAGAGCTATCACTCTGGTGTGTGTTGTGGACCAGGGATACGTAGCAGAGCTATCACTCTGGTGTGTGTTGTGGACCAGTGATACGTAGCAGAGCAATCACTCTGGTGTGTGTTGTGGACCAGGGATACGTAGCAGAGCTATCACTCTGGTGTGTTGTGGACCAGGGATACGTAGCAGAGCTATCACTCTGGTGTGTGTTGTGGACCAGGGATACGTAGCAGAGCTATCACTCTGGTGTGTTGTGGACCAGGGATACGTAGCAGAGCTATCACTCTGGTGTGTTGTGGACCAGGGATACATAGCAGAGCTATCACTCTGTGTGTTGTGGACCAGGGATACGTAGCAGAGCTATCACTCTGGTGTGTGTTGTGGACCAGGGATACGTAGCAGAGCTATCACTCTGGTGTGTGTTGTGGACCAGGGATACGTAGCAGAGCTATCACTCTGGTGTGTGTTGTGGACCAGGGATACGTAGCAGAGCTATCACTCTGGTGTGTGTTGTGGACCAGGGATACGTAGCAGAGCTATCACTCTGTGTGTTGTGGACCAGGGATACGTAGCAGAGCTATCACTCTGGTGTGTGTTGTGGACCAGGGATACGTAGCAGAGCTATCACTCTGGTGTGTTGTTGTGGACCAGGGATACGTAGCAGAGCTATCACTCTGGTGTGTGTTGTGGACCAGGGATACGTAGCAGAGCTATCACTCTGTGTGTTGTGGACCAGGGATACGTAGCAGAGCTATCACTCTGGTGTGTGTTGTGGACCAGGGATACGTAGCAGAGCTATCACTCTGGTGTGTTGTTGTGGACCAGGGATACGTAGCAGAGCTATCACTCTGGTGTGTTGTGGACCAGGGATACGTAGCAGAGCTATCACTCTGGTGTGTGTTGTGGACCAGGGATACGTAGCAGAGCTATCACTCTGGTGTGTTGTGGACCAGGGATACGTAGCAGAGCTATCACTCTGGTGTGTTTTATGGACCAGGGATACGTAGCAGAGCTATCACTCTGGTGTGTGTTGTGGACCAGGGATACGTAGCAGAGCTATCACTCTGGTGTGTTTTATGGACCAGGGATACGTAGCAGAGCTATCACTCTGGTGTGTGTTGTGGACCAGGGATACGTAGCAGAGCTATCACTCTGGTGTGTTGTTGTGGACCAGGGATACGTAGCAGAGCTATCACTCTGGTGTGTGTTGTGGACCAGGGATACGTAGCAGAGCTATCACTCTGGTGTGTTGTTGTGGACCAGGGATACGTAGCAGAGCTATCACTCTGGTGTGTGTTGTGGACCAGGGATACGTAGCAGAGCTATCACTCTGGTGTGTGTTGTGGACCAGGGATACGTAGCAGAGCTATCACTCTGGTGTGTGTTGTGGACCAGGGATACGTAGCAGAGCTATCACTCTGGTGTGTGTTGTGGACCAGGGATACGTAGCAGAGCTATCACTCTGGTGTGTGTTGTGGACCAGGGATACATAGCAGAGCTATCACTCTGGTGTGTGTTGTGGACCAGGGATACGTAGCAGAGCTATCACTCTGGTGTGTGTTGTGGACCAGGGATACGTAGCAGAGCTATCACTCTGGTGTGTGTTGTGGACCAGGGATACGTAGCAGAGCTATCACTCTGGTGTGTTGTGGACCAGGGATACGTAGCAGAGCTATCACTCTGGTGTGTTGTTGTGGACCAGGGATACATAGCAGAGCTATCACTATGGTGTGTTGTTGTGGACCAGGGATACATAGCATAGCTATCACTCTGGTGTGTGTTGTGGACCAGGGATACGTAGCAGAGCTATCACTATGGTGTGTTGTTGTGGACCAGGGATACATAGCAGAGCTATCACTCTGGTGTGTGTTGTGGACCAGGGATACGTAGCAGAGCTATCACTCTGGTGTGTTGTGGACCAGGGATACGTAGCAGAGCTGTTTTGTGTTTTTAAACAGTCCGTCAGGGGTATCTTCTCCCTCCAGGTCACTGGAGTTAATATGGAGGGGGGTGGGGTTAGAGGGAACCCTGTCACCTACACTCTGAGATGAAGGTTATAAATACTTTATTGGTGGAGATGACTCCCTACATTACTGCCTCTCTCTCTATAATTCACAGTCGTCCCTTTACTGTAATGTATCAATCTGGTGGCAGACAGGACATGTATAATACAACACACGCACACACGCACACGCACACACACGCACACGCACACACACGCACAAACACACTCATGAACACACACACACACACTCATGAACACGTGCGTTCAGACGGCCTTCTGCTATGCATATACACCATATTGCTCTAGTGTGTAATGAGGAGGCTCCAGTCTATGGCATAGCTGGAGACTTAACAGTGTGTGACATTGCACTGCCTGCAACACACACACACACACACACACACACACTGGCCAGGCCATGTTGTTGGACTGCTCTGGAAGTCTGGCTGGGCTTGGTGGGCATGGGAAATGGGTTAGACATGTATTATAAATATGGCTAGCGTCTCATCTGAACACTGCTAGCTAGCCTAGCACCCCTCTGTTGCTCCATGAATAAACGGTGTATATAAAGATCTGCTATACATCATTTAGTAGCCTGGTGCCACTGTTTATCTCTCTTATCTCTATATCTCTCTATCTCTCTCTGTTTATATATAGTAGCTTGGTACCACTGTTCATCTCTCTCTCTGTTTATATATAGTAGCCTGGTGCCACTTCATCTCTCTCTCTGTTTATATATAGTAGCCTGTTCATCTCTCTGTCTACATAAAGTTAGTAAGTGTAGTTTGAGCATCACTGTTCATCTCTATGCTCCTGTTTTCAGATGACTTGGCACCCTGCATCAACCCTCTGGAAGCTTCAGTTGTATGTGAAGAGTGTAAATGGTGAATGGCTACAACTTCTATTTTTAGTGACTATGAATGTTGTGATGTGAAAATAGAATTAACGTTGACAGAAAGCCGTGGGGAGGTTCTGCTGTAGTCAAACCAAATCTATACTGGAGTAGTGTGTGTGTGGGGGAGGGTTCTGCTGTAGTCAAACCAAATCTATACTGGAGTAGTGTGTGGGGGGGGGTCAGCTGTAGTCTAACTAAATCTATACTGGAGTAGTGTGTGTGTGGGGGGGGGTTCTGCTGTAGTCAAACCAAATCTATACTGTAGTAGTGTGTGTGTGGGGGGGTCAGCTGTAGTCTAACTAAATCTATACTGGAGTAGTGTGTGTGTGTGTGGGGGGGGGGGTTCTGCTGTAGTCAAACCAAATCTATACTGGAGTAGTGTGTGGGGGGGGGTGTCAGCTGTAGTCTAACTAAATCTATACTGGAGTAGTGTGTGTGGGGGGGTCAGCTGTAGTCAAACCAAATCTATACTGGAGTAGTGTGTGGGGGGGGGGGTGTCAGCTGTAGTCTAACTAAATCTATACTGGAGTAGTGTGTGGGGGGGGGGGTCAGCTGTAGTCTAACTAAATCTATACTGAAGTAGTGTGTGTGTGGGGGGGTCAGCTGTAGTCTAACTAAATCTATACTGTAGTAGTGTGTGTGGGGGGTCAGCTGTAGTCTAACTAAATCTATACTGAAGTAGTGTGTGTGGGGGGTCAGCTGTAGTCTAACTAAATCTATACTGGAGTAGTGTGTGTGGGGGGGTCAGCTGTAGTCTAACTAAATCTATACTGAAGTAGTGTGTGGGGGGGGGGTCAGCTGTAGTCAAACCAAATCTATACTGTAGTAGTGTGTGTGTGTGGGGGGGTCAGCTGTAGTCTAACTAAATCTATACTGAAGTAGTGTGTGTGGGGGGGTCAGCTGTAGTCTAACTAAATCTATACTGGAGTAGTGTGTGGGGGGGGGTGTCAGCTGTAGTCTAACTAAATCTATACTGGAGTAGTGTGTGTGGGGGGGGGGGGTCAGCTGTAGTCTAACTAAATCTATACTGAAGTAGTGTGTGTGTGGGGGGGTCAGCTGTAGTCTAACTAAATCTATACTGGAGTAGTGTGTGTGTGTGTGTGTGTGTGGGGGGGGGGGGGGGGGTCAGCTGTAGTCTAACTAAATCTATACTGAAGTAGTGTGTGGGGGGGGGGTCAGCTGTAGTCTAACTAAATCTATACTGAAGTAGTGTGTGGGGGGGGGGGGGTCAGCTGTAGTCTAACTAAATCTATACTGAAGTAGTGTGTGGGGGGGGGGTCAGCTGTAGTCAAACCAAATCTATACTGTAGTAGTGTGTGTGTGGGGGGGTCAGCTGTAGTCTA
>NC_048585.1:532500-545000 GCF_013265735.2 Oncorhynchus mykiss
CTCTCTCTGTCTCTCTCTCCTTCTCTCTCTGTCTCTGTCTCTCTCTCCTTCTCTCTCTGTCTCTCTGTCTCTCTGTCTCTCTGTCTCGCTGTCTCGCTGTCTCGCTGTCTCGCTGTCTCTCCCTCTGGTTTTATCACTTGGCCAAACTTTTTTGTCACCTGAAATTGTCTCTCTCTCTGGGTCAACTAGTGAGTCTCCCTTTCCCTTGTTTCTTTTTAAATGATATGTTGTCCCTGCTTTGAGTGTTGAGCTGTACCGTGGGATAGATGATATGTTGAGCTGTACCATGGGATAGATGGTATGTTGAGCTGTACCATGGGATAGATGATATGTTGAGCTGTACCATGGGATAGGTGATATGTTGTCCATGCTTTGAGTGTTGAGCTGTACCATGGGATAGATGATATGTTGAGCTCTACCATGGGATAGATGATATGTTGAGCTGTACCATGGGATAGATGATATGTTGTCCATGCTTTGAGTGTTGAGCTGTACCATGGGATAGGTGATATGTTGAGCTGTACCATGGGATAGATGATGTGTTGAGCTGTATCGTGGGATAGATGATATGTTGAGCTATACCATGGGATAGGTGATATGTTGTCCATGCTTTGAGTGTTGAGCTGTACCGTGGGATAGATATGTTGAGCTGTACCATGGGATAGATGGTATGTTGAGCTGTACCATGGGATAGGTGATATGTTGAGCTGTACCATGGGATAGATGGTATGTTGAGCTGTACCATGGGATAGGTGATATGTTGAGCTGTACCATGAGATAGGTGATATGTTGAGCTGTACCATGGGATAGGTGATATGTTGAGCTGTACCATGGGATAGATGATATGTTGAGCTGTACCATGGGATAGATGGTATGTTGAGCTGTACCATGGGATAGGTGATATGTTGAGCTGTACCATGGGATAGGTGATATGTTGAGCTGTACCATGGGATAGATGATATGTTGAGCTGTACCATGGGATAGGTGATATGTTGAGCTGTACCATGGGATAGGTGATATGTTGTCCATGCTTTGAGTGTTGAGCTGTACCGTGGGATAGATATGTTGAGCTGTACCATGGGATAGATGGTATGTTGAGCTGTACCATGGGATAGGTGATATGTTGAGCTGTACCATGGGATAGATGGTATGTTGAGCTGTACCATGGGATAGGTGATATGTTGAGCTGTACCATGAGATAGGTGATATGTTGAGCTGTACCATGGGATAGGTGATATGTTGAGCTGTACCATGGGATAGATGATATGTTGAGCTGTACCATGGGATAGATGGTATGTTGAGCTGTACCATGGGATAGGTGATATGTTGAGCTTTACCATGGGATAGGTGATATGTTGAGCTGTACCATGGGATAGATGATATGTTGAGCTGTACCATGGGATAGGTGATATGTTGAGCTGTACCATGGGATATATGATATGTTGAGCTGTACCATGGGATAGATGATATGTTGAGCTGTACCATGGGATAGGTGATATGTTGAGCTGTACCATGGGATAGATATGTTGAGCTGTACCATGGGATAGGTGATATGTTGAGCTGTACCATGGGATAGATGATATGTTGAGCTGTACCATGGGATAGATGATATGTTGAGCTGTACCATGGGATAGATGATATGTTGAGCTGTACCATGGGATAGATGATATGTTGAGCTGTACCATGGGATAGATGATATGTTGAGCTGTACCATGGGATAGGTGATATGTTGAGCTGTACCATGGGATAGGTGATATGTTGAGCTGTACCATGGGATAGATGATATGTTGAGCTGTACCATGGGATAGGTGATATGTTGAGCTGTACCATGGGATAGGTGATATGTTGAGCTGTACCATGGGATAGGTGATATGTTGAGCTGTACCGTGGGATAGGTGATATGTTGAGCTGTACCGTGGGATAGGTGATATGTTGAGCTGTACCATGGGATAGATGGTATGTTGAGCTGTACCATGGGATAGGTGATATGTTGAGCTGTACCGTGGGATAGATGATATGTTGAGCTGTACCGTGGGATAGATGATATGTTGAGCTGTACCGTGGGATAGATGATATGTTGAGCTGTACCATGGGATAGATGATATGTTGAGCTGTACCATGGGATAGATGATATGTTGAGCTGTACCATGGGATAGATGATATGTTGAGCTGTACCATGGGATAGATGATATGTTGAGCTGTACCATGGGATAGATGATATGTTGAGCTGTACCATGGGATAGATGATATGTTGAGCTGTACCATGGGATAGGTGATATGTTGAGCTGTACCATGGGATAGATGATATGTTGAGCTGTACCATGGGATAGATGATATGTTGAGCTGTACCATGGGATAGATGATATGTTGAGCTGTAGCATGGGATAGATGATATGTTGAGCTGTAGCATGGGATAGATGATATGTTGAGCTGTAGCATGGGATAGATGATATGTTGAGCTGTACCATGAGATAGGTGATATGTTGAGCTGTACCATGGGATAGACCCCTATTGAATATGAATATACAGTATGTGTGGGGACTCTCTTGTTCCCCATCATTACAGGACAGGGTTTCATGTTGTCCCAGTTCTGCTGTAACCTACTTACTATTCAGAACAGACCTTCCCCTACAGTCACTGTGTGTGTCACAGCGTGCCAGCTCCTGGCATTGTTATTAATTCAAGCCTGGTGGCCGCAGGGAAGAAGGCCTGGCTAGATAACAGGTCAAGCCTGATGTTGGCAGGGAAGAAGGCCTGGCTAGATAACAGGTCAAGCCTGATGTTGGCAGGGAAGAAGGCCTGGCTAGATAACAGGTCAAGCCTGGTGTTGGCAGGGAAGAAGGCCTGGCTAGATAACAGGTCAAGCCTGATGTTGGCAGGGAAGAAGGCCTGGCTAGATAACAGGTCAAGCCTGATGTTGGCAGGGAAGAAGGCCTGGCTAGATAACAGGTCAAGCCTGATGTTGGCAGGGAAGAAGGCCTGGCTAGATAGCATGTCAAGCCTGATGTTGGCAGGGAAGAAGGCCTGGCTAGATAACAGGTCAAGCCTGATGGTGGTAGGGAAGACTGGCATTATACAGGCCACCTACGTGTGTGTGTGTGTGTGTGTGTGTGTGTAGCAGGCCTGCATGGTGTGTGAGTAAATTCAAGGGGCTGATGTGTGTGGTGATGAATGACTTTTCCATTCTGTCTCTGGCATATTAACCCCCCCCCCCCACCTCACTGATTATTGTAATTGCTTTCTGCCTGTGTAGTAGGGAGTGTCTCACACACACGCACACACACGCACACACACGGTTGTTAATTAGGGAGTGAGCCACACTGGGCTCCTTCCCAAATAGTACCCTATTCCCTGTTTACTGCAGGGCCCATAAGGTGCTATTGGGACATGGTTGGGATGGGAGCGTGGCTTAAAACCACACAAAGCATGTCTGGGGTTGGACAACTCAAAGCAGATAGAATGAGCCAGGTCACATCAATCAATGGTTTATTAATTAGCCGTGTGTGTGTGTGTGTGGGTGTGTGTGTGTGTGAAACTGATATTCAGTTTGTGATGTAGGGCAATGGGCCCTGACCTGAGTCCTGGTGTGTGTGTTCTGGGTAACCTCCTCTGTGGAACATCGACTGGGGGGGTCTGTTGTGCCGACTGAGGGGGTCTGTCTGTTCCGACTGGGGGGTCTGTTGTGCCGACTGAGGTTCTGTTCTAACTGGGTGTTCTTGTGTTCTCAGAGACCCAATGCGCTGGAGTTGCAGAAAGTGACTGATGGAGAGGAGGAGGAGAGAGATGGAGGGATGGACTCTACCTCTGCAGGGGAGGAGGACTTGAAGACTTCAGACGAGGGCTTCATGGGCATGACGCCTCTACTACAAGCCCACCACGCCATGGAGAAGATGGAGGAGTTTGTTCACAAGGTCAGTCTCTCTCTCACACACACACACACACACACACACACACACACACACACACACACTGGTCCCCTTAAGTCTCACCTTGGACATACACTACATGACCAAGAGTATGTAGACTAACCAGTACCCCCTCACATTGACTCTGTACCGGTTCCCCCTCACATTGACTCTGTACCGGTTCCCCCTCACATGGACTCTGTACCGGTTCCCCCTCACATGGACTCTGTACCGGTTCCCCCTCACATGGACTCTGTACCGGTTCCCCCTCACATGGACTCTGTACCGGTTCCCCCTCACATGGACTCTGTACCGGTTCCCCCTCACATGGACTCTGCACCGGTTCCCCTTCACATTGACTCTGTACCGGTTCCCCCTCACATGGACTCTGCACCGGTTCCCCTTCACATTGACTCTGCACCGGTTCCCCCTCACATTGACTCTGCACCGGCTCCCCCTGCACATTGACTCTGCACCGGTTCCCCTTCACATTGACTCTGCACCGGTTCCCCTTCACATTGACTCTGCACCGGTTCCCCTTCACATTGACTCTGCACCGGTTCCCCTTCACATTGACTCTGCACCGGTTCCCCTTCACATTGACTCTGCACCGGTTCCCCCTCACATTGACTCTGCACCGGTTCCCCCTCACATTGACTCTGCACCGGTTCCCCCTCACATTGACTCTGCACCGGTTCCCCTTCACATTGACTCTGCACCGGTTCCCCTTCACATTGACTCTGCACCGGTTCCCCCTCACATTGACTCTGCACCGGTTCCCCCTCACATTGACTCTGCACCGGTTCCCCCTCACATTGACTCTGCACCGGTTCCCCCTCACATTGACTCTGCACCGGTTCCCCCTCACATTGACTCTGCACCGGTTCCCCTTCACATTGACTCTGCACCGGTTCCCCTTCACATTGACTCTGCACCGGTTCCCCCTCACATTGACTCTGCACCGGTTCCCCCTCACATTGACTCTGCACCGGTTCCCCCTCACATTGACTCTGCACCGGTTCCCCCTCACATTGACTCTGCACCGGTTCCCCCTCACATTGACTCTGCACCGGTTCCCCCTCACATTGACTCTGCACCGGTTCCCCTTCACATTGACTCTGCACCGGTTCCCCCTCACATTGACTCTGCACCGGTTCCCCTTCACATTGACTCTGCACCGGTTCCCCTTCACATTGACTCTGCACCGGTTCCCCCTCACATTGACTCTGCACCGGTTCCCCTTCACATTGACTCTGCACCGGTTCCCCTTCACATTGACTCTGCACCGGTTCCCCCTCACATTGACTCTGTACAGCCTTTTCTCTGTAAAGTGCACCACTTTTGATGAGGGGGACATTTAGACCAGTTGATTCAGCCTGTCATTATCACACTGAGGTTTGTTCATCTCTCTCTGTCACCCCAGTGGGTCATGTGGCATGATTGTCATGTTCAGTAGGGAGAAAACGTTTTGAAACAGGGAGGTTCTATACATTCACTTATCCAATAGAACAAATGTATCTAGATATGTTGCTAAATGTTTTGCTGTGTGTGTGCCCGACTGAACACGGCCCTGCAATATGTACTCTGTGATGCCTAACCTCTAGAACAGGGGCCGACATACCCAGATCCATACCCACTGAGGTCTGACAGGGTCTTCCATTAGCTATGAAATGGACCTACGCTGCTCACAATCCCTCAGTTGATGGAGACAGACATCTAACTTGTGCTGAAATGGCAAACAGCAGGCTTTCAATTACAGAAATAAATCACTTGATGACTCAGATTTAGTCAACAACAACTGTTTCTCGCTCTCTCCTGTGCCCACCCCTATAGGCTCTGGTCTAAAGTAGTGCACTATATAGGGAATAGGGCTCTGGTCTAAAGTAGTGCACTATATAGGGAATAGGGCTCTGGTCTAAAGTAGTGCACTATATAGGGAATAGGGCCCTGGTCTAAAGTAGTGCACTATATAGGGAATAGGGCTCTGGTCTAAAGTAGTGCACTATATAAGGAATAGGGCCCTGGTCTAAAGTAGTGCACTATATAGGGAATAAGGCTCTGGTCTAAAGTAGTGCACTATATAGGGAATAGGGCTCTGGTCTAAAGTAGTGCACTACAGTGCCTTGCGAAAGTATTCGGCCCCCTTGAACTTTGCGACCTTTTGCCACATTTCAGGCTTCAAACATAAAGATATAAAACTGTATTTTTTTGTGACGAATCAACAACAAGTGGGACACAATCATGAAGTGGAACGACATTTATTGGATATTTCAAACTTTTTTAACAAATCAAAAACTGAAAAATTGGGCGTGCAAAATTATTCAGCCCCTTTACTTTCAGTGCAGCAAACTCTCTCCAGAAGTTCAGTGAGGATCTCTGAATGATCCAATGTTGACCTAAATGACTAATGATGATAAATACAATCCACCTGTGTGTAATCAAGTCTCCGTATAAATGCACCTGCACTGTGAAGGTCTCAGAGGTCCGTTAAAAGCGCAGAGAGCATCATGAAGAACAAGGAACACACCAGGCAGGTCCGAGATACTGTTGTGAAGAAGTTTAAAGCCGGATTTGGATACAAAAAGATTTCCCAAGCTTTAAACATCCCAAGGAGCACTGTGCAAGATAATATTGAAATGGAAGGAGTATCAGACCACTGCAAATCTACCAAGACCTGGCCGTCCCTCTAAACTTTCAGCTCATACAAGGAGAAGACTGATCAGAGATGCAGCCAAGAGGCCCATGATCACTCTGGATGAACTGCAGAGATCTACAGCTGAGGTGGGAGACTCTGTCCATAGGACAACAATCAGTCGTATATTGCACAAATCTGGCCTTTATGGAAGAGTGGCAAGAAGAAAGCCATTTCTTAAAGATATCCATAAAAAGTCTCGTTTAAAGTTTGCCACAAGCCACCTGGGAGACACACCAAACATGTGGAAGAAGGTGCTCTGGTCAGATGAAACCAAAATTGAACTTTTTGGCAACAATGCAAAACGTAATGTTTGGCGTAAAAGCAACACAGCTGAACACACCATCCCCACTGTCAAACATGGTGGTGGCAGCATCATGGTTTGGGCCTGCTTTTCTTCAGCAGGGACAGGGAAGATGGTTAAAATTGATGGGAAGATGGATGGAGCCAACTACAGGACCATTCTGGAAGAAAACCTGATGGAGTCTGCAAAAGACCTGAGACTGGGACGGAGATTTGTCTTCCAACAAGACAATGATCCAAAACATAAAGCAAAATCTACAATGGAATGGTTCAAAAATAAACATATCCAGGTGTTAGAATGGCCAAGTCCAGACCTGAATCCAATCGAGAATCTGTGGAAAGAACTGAAAACTGCTGTTCACAAATGCTCTCCATCCAACCTCACTGAGCTCGAGCTGTTTTGCAAGGAGGAATGGGAAAAAATGTCACTCTCGATGTGCAAAACTGATAGAGACATACCCCAAGCGCCTTACAGCTGTAATCGCAGCAAAAGGTGGCGCTACAAAGTATTAACTTAAGGGGGCTGAATAATTTTGCACGCCCAATTTTTCAGTTTTTGATTTGTTAAAAAAGTTTGAAATATCCAATAAATGTCGTTCCACTTCATGATTGTGTCCCACTTGTTGTTGATTCTTCACAAAAAAATACAGTTTTATATCTTTATGTTTGAAGCCTGAAATGTGGCAAAAGGTCGCAAAGTTCAAGGGGGCCGAATACTTTCGCAAGGCACTGTATATAGGGAATAGGGCTCTGGTCTAAAGTAGTGCACTATATAGGGAATAAGGCTCTGGTCTAAAGTAGTGCACTATGTACGGAATAGGGCTCTGGTCTAAAGTAGTGCACTATATAGGGAATAAGGCTCTGGTCTAAAGTAGTGCACTATATAGGGAATAAGGCTCTGGTCTAAAGTAGTGCACTATGTACGGAATAGGGCTCTGGTCTAAAGTAGTGCACTATATAGGGAATAGGGCTCTGGTCTAAAGTAGTGCACTATATAGGGCTCTGGTCTAAAGTAGTGCACTATATAGGGCTCTGGACTAAAGTAGTGCACTATATAGGGAATAGGTCTCTGGTCTAAAGTAGTGCACTATATAGGGAATAGGGCTCTGGTCTAAAGTAGTGCACTATATAGGGAATAGGGTGCCAGGTTGACCAGGTTTGCCTGGAGAGACGTTGGTATCACATGAGTGGTCACCAGACCTTTAGGTGGAAAACTGTACACACACCTCACATTTCCCTCCTCTGACACTGTACACACACCTCACATTTCCCCCCTCCTCTGACACTGTACACACACCTCACGTTTCCCTCCTCTGACACTGTACACACACCTCACGTTTCCCTCCTCTGACACTGTACACACACCTCACATTTCCCTCCTCTGACACTGTACACACACCTCACATTTCCCTCTTCCTCTGACACTGTACACACACCTCACATTTCCCTCTTCCTCTGACACTGTACACACACCTCACATTTCCCTCTTCCTCTGACACTGTACACACACCTCACATTTCCCTCTTCCTCTGACACTGTACACACACCTCACATTTCCCTCTTCCTCTGACACTGTACACACACCTCACATTTCCCTCCTCTGACACTGTACACACACACCTCACATTTCCCTCCTCTGACACTGTACACACACACCTCACATTTCCCTCCTCTGACACTGTACACACACACCTCACATTTCCCTCCTCTGACACTGTACACACACCTCACGTTTCCCTCCTCTGACACTGTACACACACCTCACGTTTCCCTCCTCTGACACTGTACACACACCTCACATTTCCCTCCTCTGACACTGTACACACACCTCACATTTCCCTCTTCCTCTGACACTGTACACACACCTCACATTTCCCTCTTCCTCTGACACTGTACACACACCTCACATTTCCCTCTTCCTCTGACACTGTACACACACCTCACATTTCCCTCCTCTGACACTGTACACACACACCTCACATTTCCCTCCTCTGACACTGTACACACACACCTCACATTTCCCTCCTCTGACACTGTACACACACACCTCACATTTCCCTCCTCTGACACTGTACACACACCTCACATTTCTCTCCTCCTCTGACACTGTACACACACCTCACATTCCCCTCCTCTGACACTGTACACACACCTCACATTTCCCTCCTCCTCTGACACTGTACACACACCTCACATTGCTCTCCTCTGACACTGTACACACACCTCACATTTCCCTCCTCCTCTGACACTGTACACACACACCTCACATTTCCCTCCTCTGACACTGTACACACACCTCACATTTCTCTCCTCCTCTGACACTGTACACACACCTCACATTCCCCTCCTCTGACACTGTACACACACCTCACATTTCCCTCCTCCTCTGACACTGTACACACACCTCACATTTCCCTCCTCCTTCTCTCCTCTATCATCCCCAACACAGATATTACATAGAGAGGTCTGTGGAATAGTAGTCTAACACAGATATTACATAGACTACTGTTCCACAGGCCTCCCTAACACAGATATTATCCGGGTGTCCCTTCACCCTGAACATCAAATGGGAATAAGAGAGAAACACACGAAAGAGAACACTCTTTATATTCCCCTCAGTTGTGTCATTTCATTCGTAACTCAAGTTCAATTCCGCTTCGGAGGAAAACCTAATGAAGGGTCTTCTCTCCCTGTGTCTTCTCTCCCTGTGTCTTCTCTCCCTGTGTCTTCTCCTCTCCCTGTGTCTTCTCCTCTCCCTGTGTCTTCTCCTCTCCCTGTGTCTTCTCCCCTCCCTGTGTCTTCTCCTCTCCCTGTGTCTTCTCCTCTCCCTGTGTCTTCTCCCCTCCCTGTGTCTTCTCCCCTCCCTGTGTCTTCTCCTCTCCCTGTGTCTTCTCCTCTCCCTGTGTCTTCTCCTCTCCCTGTGTCTTCTCCTCTCCCTGTGTCTTCTCCTCTCCCTGTGTCTTCTCCTCTCCCTGTGTCTTCTCCTCTCCCTGTGTCTTCTCCTCTCCCTGTGTCTTCTCCTCTCCCTGTGTCTTCTCCTCTCCCTGTGTCTTCTCCCCTCCCTGTGTCTTCTCCCCTCCCTGTGTCTTCTCCCCTCCCTGTGTCTTCTCCTCTCACTGTGTCTTCTCCTCTCCCTGTGTCTTCTCCCCAGGTGTGGGAAGGCCGGTGGCGAGTCATTCCTCATGACGTGCTGCCTGAGTGGCTGAAGGATAACGAGTATCTCCGCCACGGGCACCGGCCGCCCATGCCCTCCTTCAGGGCCTGCTTCAAGAGCATCTTCAGGATCCACACTGAGACTGGCAACATCTGGACTCACCTGCTGGGTAAGAGAGGGGGGGGGGACACAATCACTGACACACACCAAGCTAGTCACCTGCTGGGTAAGAGAGGGGGGGGGACACAATCACTGACACACACCAAGCTAGTCACCTGCTGGGTAAGAGAGGGGAGGGGGGACACACAATCACTGACACACACCAAGCTAGTCACCTGCTGGGTAAGAGAGGGGGGGACACACAATCACTGACACACACCAAGCTAGTCACCTGCTGGGTAAGAGAGTGGTCAGGACACAATCACTGACACACACCAAGCTAGTCACCTGCTGGGTAAGAGAGGGGAGGGGACACAGTCACTGACACACACCAAGCTAGTCACCTGCTGGGTTAGAGAGTGGTCAGGACACAATCACTGACACACACCAAGCTAGTCACCTGCTGGGTTAGAGAGTGGTCAGGACACAGTCACTAACACACCAAGCTAGTCACCTGCTGGGTAAGAGAGTGGTCAGGACACAATCACTGACACACACCAAGCTAGTCACCTGCTGGGTAAGAGAGTGGTCAGGACACAATCACTGACACACACCAAGCTAGTCACCTGCTGGGTTAGAGAGTGGTCAGGACACAGTCACTAACACACCAAGCTAGCATTTAAATTGAAATATATTTTTCAAACAAAGCTAGTAAATGAATGTAATTTGATGGTGACATTTACTTTGGTTTGAGTGACTTAACAGCTAAATAGATCACACTACACCCTGAGAAACCCACAGCTAATTATATCACACTACACCCTGAGAAACCCACAGCTAATTAGATCACACTACACCCTGAGAAACCCACAGCTAATTAGGTCACACTACACCCTGAGAAACCCACAGCTAATTAGGTCACACTACACCCTGAGAAACCCACAGCTAATTAGGTCACACTACACCCTGAGAAACCCACAGCTAATTAGGTCACACTACACCCTGAGAAACCCACAGCTAATTAGGTCACACTACACCCTGAGAAACCCACAGCTAATTAGGTCACACTACACCCTGAGAAACCCACAGCTAATTAGATCACACTACACCTTGAGAAACCCACAGCTAATTAGATCACACTACACCCTGAGAAACCCACAGCTAATTAGATCGCACTACACCCTGAGAAACCCACAGCTAATTAGATCGCACTACACCCTGAGAAACCCACAGCTAATTAGATCGCACTACACCCTGAGAAACCCACAGCTAATTAGATCACACTACACCCTGAGAAACCCACAGCTAATTAGATCACACTACACCCTGAGAAGCCCTCAGCTAATTAGATTACACTACACCCTTAGAAACCCACAGCTAATTAGATCACAGAACCAACCTTTTCTGTTCCGGGGACCACCAAAACTGTAGAGGAGAAGAGGGGGGTGTGTGTAAGAGGTGCACAGCTGAGCCAGACACAGAGGATAAAACAGTGTTTAATACTATGTGTTGTCTCTTAATAGAGTAGCATGGTTAAACTGCCATGTCGTAACGTCCTGCCCTAATCACTAGTAATGGTGTTAACGTTCCCCGCTCTCTGCTCTCTGCTCGAGCACTCTGCTGCTTCCATCCTGACGGGTTTAAGACGCTACACACAGACACACACAGAGTCAGACTAAGGACCAGCCAATACACAGACTAACATGAGGTCTCTGCTCACACGTGCAGAAATGATTGAATAATATGGGAGCACAGGGCAAACCACACACACACACACACACACACACACACACACACACACACACACACACACACAGGCTTTCTTCCGCTCCAGAGCAGATGCGTTGGGCATTAAATAAGGACAGGACCTCTGAGTAAACGGAGAACTGAGTATTCACATAGACCCATTTAGCTGGGTTAGGATTGGACCCATTTAGCTGGGTTAGGGTTGGAACCATTTAGCTGGGTTAGGGTTGGACCCATTTAGCTGGGTTAGGGTTGGACCCATTTAGCTGGGTTAGGGTTGGACCCATTTAGCTGGGTTAGGGTTGGACCCATTTAGCTGGGTTAGGGTTGGACCCATTTAGCTGGGTTAGGGTTGGACCCTTTTAGCTGGGTTAGGGTTGGACCCATTTAGCTGGGTTAGGTTTGGACCCATTTAGCTGGGTTAGGGTTGGACCCATTTAGCTGGGTTAGGGTTGGAACCATTTAGCTGGGTTAGGGTTGGAACCATTTAGCTGGGTTAGGGTTGGAACCATTTAGCTGGGTTAGGGTTGGAACCATTTTTTAGATTGGGTTAGGGTTGGACCCATTTAGACCGGGTTAGGGTTGGACCCATTTAGCTGGC
>NC_048585.1:562500-595000 GCF_013265735.2 Oncorhynchus mykiss
CAGTGAGTGAGTGTGTGTGTGTGTCAGGTCAGTGTGTGTGTGTGTGTGTCTCAGGTCAGTGTGTGTCAGGTCAGTGTGTGTGTGTGTCTCAGGTCAGTGTGTGTCAGGTCAGTGTGTGTCAGGTCAGTGTGTGTCAGGTCAGTGTGTGTCAGGTCAGTGTGTCTCAGGTCAGTGTGTGGGGGATTATTCCCTCCTGTGCTCTACATCTGTCCTGGAGATGGTTGATTGGTAGCCCCAACATGAGCCCTGTGTTCCCCACGTAGAGGGGAGGGGAGGACCATGACGGCACATCGCTGAGTTAGATGGGCAATGTAGCGTGGCAGGTATTTGGTCTATACCAACTCCTCCATGACATAGTCTGGGCATGTTGTGGTCGGTCCGGTCGGTCGGTCGGTCTGTCGGTCGTCTTAGGGGCCGTGATGTCCGGCCCTATAACGTGACCCAGCAACCATAGAGGCTAAATCAGAAGTAGCTGAAATCTTCACTGATCCTCCCTCTCTCCTCTCTCTGCCTCCAGTTCCACTCTCATCAGTTGTTCCACGTCCTGGTGGTGGCAGGAGCGTTCGTCCATTTCCACGGCGTGTCCAACCTGCAGGCCTTCCGCTACGCTGCCGGGGCGGGCTGTGAAGAGGACAATGCCCTGTGAAGATCCTGCACGTCGTCACGTCAACACACCACCAGGGGGAGACACACATGCATATATATATACACACACACATATGCATAACAGACACGGGAGACTGATGAAGGCTCATACACACACTGACTCCCCAGTAGCCCCGTCTCTCTCTGTACATGTCTACAGAAACCCCTTAGAGGACACGGGAAAAAAAGACAAGGTTTTCTTTTCAGTTGGAGAAAAAATGACCTCGTTTGTTTTTCTTCTCCATCTTGTTTTCAATAACTGCATCTAGGGTTTTGGACATTTGAGACTGGTCCCCCCTGCCCCCCCTCAAAAAAAAAAAAAATTGTGTGAATTTTGAGTAATCTGTTGAAGTGGTTGTTCTGATTATCATCATTCTAAACGTTGTGCTCACTGTACAAAGCCACAAAAAAATACAATGTGGGGGTTTCTTAATGCTCTAGTGGTGGGGGTTTCTTAATGCTCTAGTGGTGGGGGTTTCTGAATGCTCTAGTGGTGGGGGTTTCTGAATGCTCTAGTGGTGGGGGTTTCTGAATGCTCTAGTGGTGGGGGTTTCTGAATGCTCTAGTGGTGGGGGTTTCTGAATGCTCTAGTGGTGGGGGTTTCTGAATGCTCTAGTGGTGGGGGTTTCTGAATGCTCTAGTGGTGGGGGTTTCTGAATGCTCTAGTGTTGGGTAGAAAAGCTTTACAGAAAGAAAGAAAGAAAATGTAATTATGTGTGAAGTATTTTTTTTCTTCCATGAAAAGGGTGGGTGTGGCCTGGGGGGACGGGCAGGCTAGACGCTTTCCAACTTTGTTCATGTAAATAAGATTTCTAAATTCGGGTTATATAGATTTGTATTAAATATATATAATAATAAATAAATAAAAACATTAAATAAATACAAAAAAAATGTTAAGATATTGAATTTTTAAAAAAAATCGACAGATGATGAGGCAACAACCAAGAAAACACCATCTGTGTATAAACCATTTGGTCAGAGGGGGGAAGTGAAGTGGGGAATATAGGAGAACCACACACTGTTGAAGGGAGCTATGGCACAAAGAGTTGAGACACGTGAAGGGGAGAGGGAGAGCCAACTTCACAACGAGGGAGGAGGCTCAGCAAGGGTTAAGCCCTGGGTGGAGATGTGACCTGTGACTGGCTGACGTTGAGCCCCAGTCGACAAATCAGGTGCTGCATTCTGTTCGTATTCTTTTCAACAGTAGTGCACTACATGAGGAATAGGGTGCTGTTATGTCTTCACGTGTAGCTAGTAGCTACTTCATCTCATTCCATTAGACTGTGACATCTAGTGTGTCATCCCAGCAGTCAACACGACCCTTCCTTCCCTAACATTAGAAACCAACGTTGGTGCTCGTCCAAACTGGCACACTATTCCCTTTTTTATATAGTGCACTACTTCTGACCAGAGCCCAACGTAAAGTCAATAGTAGTACAACGATATATAAGGGAACAGGTTTCAGTTCCTCGACCCCCCTCAGTGAAACCGTCATCAGTGAAAGGTTGTCCGTTTCTATCTCCTTACCAAGTTGAGCCTCTCTTTCTGCTCTGGTATAAAGTGACTTTGTACTACGTTTTGTGTGAAGTGTGTGATTCATTGACTTTAAGATTACGGACCAAAGGGCACCCTATTCCCTATTTAGTGCACTACTTTTGACCAGGTAGTGAGTGACCTATGTAGGGAATAGTGTGCCATTTGGGACCCGGAAATAAAAACAGAAGATCAATATTTCAGAACAAAATATGCATCTCTAAAATGTGTTTTTTTATTTGATTTTGAATGTTATTATTTAGTCTATTATTCATTATCATCACAGGCTTTAAGTTGGGGGTTTTCTTGATCCAATACCGTTGTGATTGTGTCTGTTTTGGGGAGGTTTTCTTGATCCAATACCGTTGTGATTGTGTCTGGTTTGGGGGGGTTTTCTTGATCCAATACCGTTGTGATTGTGTCTGGTTTTTGGGGGAGGTTTTCTATTCTCTTTTAAAGGGTGTGTATGTGATTTTGAAAAGATTGAAACATGTAATAGCAGATTCCCTCAGAGCGGTTTCACAACACTCTGGGGGGTCTGTTTTAGAGCTTCGTGTATCAGGGCTCGATTCAATCCATTGTTGAAGTTCAGCGTTAAAACACGATTTGACATTTTAAAAGCAATCGTCTCGCTGAGACTGCGTTCGTGGTAAACGCTGCGTAAGTCGGCTCAATGGGAGGTGAGCTTCGGCGGTACGGATTGAATTGAGTCCTTTTTAGTTATTCATATGTATCAGATCTACTTTCTAGACGTGTATCTACGCCACGGTGCACAGCTGTGCTGAGGCTGAGAGCCTTCTTTCTCTCTCCACTTCAGATTCATCCGCCACACACCTGCTCAGTCGTACTGCTTCTGTACCTGTCGCTCCAGTTTAAACACTAACAGACATGTATTCATTATGACGATATACAGGCAGTGCATCTAAGACCTTGATCTCAGTTCCACTGGAGAACAGGGGTCCCTCCTAGCTTGGTTGCCAGGTCCACTATGTGCTTTAGTAAAATAATGCCATGACGTTGATAGTCGGAAGCCTGTACAGATCTGGCAACTAGTCGAGACCAGACAGTGGAGTCGGACCCTTAAACCCTCCATATAACTCTGTTGTAGAGGAGTGTGTTTGATCATCGGAGTTAAACATAATCAGGGAGGCAGTTTCCACTCGACTCTTTTAGGAGGAAGGAGTTCTTCTCCCTTTTTCTGTCCTTCTCTTGGGTTTGGGTCCTTGATAGCCTGGTCCCAGATGTGTTTGTGCTGTCTTGCCCAACTCATTGTCAGACTGTGACCGTCAAGAGTTGGCTCGACGGCACAAAGAGATCTGAGACCAGGCTAGGAGGTCCCTTAATGCTCTGTGTTGAGACGATATAGATGTCTTCTCAATCTTCAGACCCAGAATTACAAGGCCTTTTGTTTCATTGTGACATTTCAACAGAAAAAAACATCAAAGGAAAACAGATGTTTGTTGTTTTTTAATTATTAATTTATTTCTTTTTGTTTGTTTGTTTGGGGAAGTGCATATTGTTTGTTTGTTTGGGGAAGTGCATATTGTTTGTTGAAGCACGTGTCCAGTGGTGACTGTGGGATTTACAATAGGTCTTTATATCTGCTGTAATTGTTCTAATAAAAAGGGTTTGGATTCTGGGAAAGTTCGATGTATTTATTTGGCTTTGTGATATCTAATACTTTATGTTGATTTGAGGTGCGTTTCAAAATGTCGTTCATTGTGGGATTTTACCAGGCATTCCTCTTTTATGTTGCAGTTTTCTGTAATGGCATGAGTTTTCCTGCCCAGTTTGTAGTCCTACATTATTTTTCATTAGACTGTTGCCATCTAGTGGTGAAAGGAGGTATAAAAGTGTACATTGAGGCCTGCATCTAATACTGTTGGTTTTTCCACAATACCTCTCGATCTCCTGGCAGCCGCCTCAACAGCACTGGAAATGGTCAACACTCCATCCCATTTGACAAAAAGCCTGTGCATTACTGTTCCATAGCATGCAAGTCTAGTAGAAGGTTAGGAGGGTTCAGTAGGGAACTAGCTGAGCTCTCTGCTACTGAGTTCAAGCCCTGGGTGGTAAGCTTCCTGACTGCAGGGTACTGAGTTCAAGCCGTGGGTGGTAAGCTTCCTGCCCACTGACTACAGGGTACTGAGTTGAAGCCCTGGGTGGTAAGCTTCCTGCCCACTAACTACAGGGTACTGAGTTGAAGCCCTGGGTGTGGCAGGTTGTGTGTCTGAGTCGCAGCCTCTCTGGGTCAATCTGAGAGGTTATGGAGATTATCTCCTGGACATTTAGAGACAACTTTTATCAGAGGTTTTCCTCCACAACCTCTTCTGGTTACTCCTCTGGAGCCCCAGGATTGAACCCCAAAGCCACATTACCACCACAAGTGGAAAAAGTACTAAATTGGCATACTTGACTAAAGATACCTTAGTAGAAAATGACTCGCGAAAGTCATCCAATAAAATACAAGTTTTTGGTTTTAAATATCAAAAGTAATTATTTCAAGTTACTTTTTAAAAATGTACGAATAGCCAAGGTGCATTCCCAACACTCAGACATCATTTACAAATGAACCATGTGTGTTTAGTGAGTCCTCCAGATCAGAGGCAGTAGGGATGACCAGGGATGTTCTCTGTTCAGTGAGTCCGCCAGATCAGAGGCAGTAGGGATGACCAGGGATGTTCTCTGTTTAGTGAGTCCTCCAGATCAGAGGCAGTAGGGATGAACAGGGATGTTCTCTGTTTAGTGAGTCCACCAGATCAGAGGCAGTAGGGATGACCAGGGATGTTCTCTGTTTAGTGAGTCCTCCAGATCAGAGGCAGTAGGGATGAACAGGGATGTTCTCTGTTTAGTGAGTCCTCCAGATCAGAGGCAGTAGAGATGACCAGGGATGTTCTCTGTTTAGTGAGTCCTCCAGATCAGAGGCAGTAGGGATGACCAGGGATGTTCTCTGTTTAGTGAGTCCTCCAGATCAGAGGCAGTAGGGATGACCAGGGATGTTCTCTGTTTAGTGAGTCCTCCAGATCAGAAGCAGTAGGGATGAACAGGGATGTTCTCTGGATAAGTGTGTGAATTGGACCATTTGTCTGTCCTGCTAAGCATTCAAAATGTAACGAGGACTTTTGGGTGTCAGGTAAAATGTATGGAGTAAAAAGTACAGTATTTCCTTTAGGAATGTCTTGAAGTAAAACAGTTGTCAAAAACATAAATAGTGAAGTACAGATACACCAATAACTAGTAAAGTGTTGTTTACTTAAGCGCTTTACACCACTGCACATTATACACATTACCAAGTCATCTTGAGAAACAATTTCAAAATACAATATCAGAATGTAAATTGCCAGATTTACACTTATTCGTTCAATTGGATTGAATTATTCAGGTCACACTCAAGTCATTACTTATGATATCCGGACGGATATCAATGTCTTCGTTGATATCCGTCCGGATATCATAAGTAATGACTTGAGTGTGACCTGAATAATTCTCCAATAACGAATATATTAGGGCACACGCCAGCGGTCAATGATTTCACACGCTGAAATCAAACGGAACTACCCGAGGCGGAACTTCTCTTTTGCAAGGCGGAGTGATTTCAACGTAGCACAAGGGAACAAAATGGCTATTTTCCCTTCTTAGCTATAGCATGCAAGCTAAACCCTCCTTTGTGCCTGAAAATGCAGCACATAGGATTCCCTTGGCAAGGGAAATGTTTTACTTATAACGTATTATGTTCAAACCCTTTTCAGCGTTTTTTGACGATGTTTTAACCGGAACACGCGGCAACAACGAAATGCGCTTTGGTCTACTCGCGAGAGAGACAGAGATATATATCGCTGGTCAAGTTTATCTCCTGAATTTCAATCGGCTGGCACTTGGTCCTCGCTCGAGAAATTAATAATGACCCGCGTCTGAAACGCGCCAGGCAGAAATAGTCCTGCGTTTGGCCAAACGCTCTATTTCTCAGATTTCTATCATTAGCTTTCTCAACACTCATACAGAAATGTATTCGCTTACGTTACCCAACGTTACCCACACACAATAATGTTTGTCTACCACTCCAAAAATTTGTACGATAAACTTGGTATATTATGAAATCTGTTTTTCGATATGATACAGGCTGAATCAAAATGAAAGCGTCATTCTATTTTAGATTCCTCTTAGGTGGCTTCAATTATATCGTGTCTTTGGCGATGCCGGATTAAGTGATATGACATGCTATTCTATAAAATAATTTATCCGTAATTAATATTACCTGATTGAGCTAATCATGTAAATGTAATTAACTAGAGAGTCGGGCAGAATTACACATACACAGAATTAAATCATAACTTGATTACAAATTACGTCATAAAGGAAAACGTCCCTAGCGGGCGGAACAGATATGACAGCTGGTTACACAAAAGAAAAGGGGCTGGGTTTGAGTGAAAGAGCGGGAAGACTGAGGAACAAAGGGGTGAAGCTGTTCTATCGTAAATACAGTATCTTATGCATTCTAAATTACCGCCCATTTGGAAAAGAAAAATTGCCAAACCGAGTCCTGTGTCCTTTGAAGAATGTCTCTGCTGGTAAATTGAATACGTTGTAGTAACATCATTGTGTGGTAGACGGGATACTCTCCCCCGTCTGTTCCTTCCTAACCTTTCATAGTTTACAACCGTCTCTTCACGTGGGAGGGCCACTGAGTGAGCAGCCCTATCTTATGAAAGCCCACATCTCACATTTTAGAAGCTAAAATCACATTTCATCCCATCACATGTAGACTTTCCACTGTAGAGTTTATGTCATCTTATCATTGATGAGAATGTCTCAGATGACAACCGAACTGACATCATATTCATTAAGTACCACCGCATATGTTCAATTGGTCGGATTACCAGAATATAGTTCATTTCCCCTCCACCTTCTGATGTTCCCAGAATCTCTATGTTAACCAAAGGGGTTTTCAAATGTAACATCAGTAGGGTAGAGAGAGGAAAAAGGGGGGAAGAGGTATTTATGACTGTCATAAACCTACCCCCAGGCCAACGTCATGACAGAACCTTCTGCTATGTTACACCAGACTGTACCTCCTGTCCTCTCTACACAAGACAGTGGGCAGGATCCTTACCACCCAGGGCTTGAACTCAGTACCCTGCAGTCAGGTTCCTTACCACCCAGGGCTTGAACTCAGTACCCTGCAGTCAGGTTCCTTACCACCCAGGGCTTGAACTCAGTACCCTGCAGTCAGGTTCCTTACCACCCAGGGCTTGAACTCAGTACCCTGCAGTGTAGTGGAAATGTCCTGTTTTTACCAAATCATGAGAGCAAACCACCACACAAGTCAGAGTTATCATAAAGTCCATATTTAATTATTATGAGCTCCATCACAACCCTGTGACTCTCAGATCAATTCAGTGTCTATAAATGAATTCTCTGAGAGTCCTTACACATTGCAACTGAGATCCTTTATAGCAAAGACACACATAGCCAGACAGCATTGGTCATAAATTATCGTTCAGCTTTGTCTCCTAAACTATGTTCTTATCTCGCTCTTGGTACCTCTCAGGACCAAAAACAAAACGTCATCCACTAGCATATATCAAATACACCCCCTCCTCGACAAGATCACAGAGAGACAGTGACTGGCACACAGACATTGTGGAGCCACCTATCTGGTCCCTCATTTATCACACCATCCCTTCACATGGTTTAGGAATAGTTTACAGGCCCAATGTAACTTAATCCTAGCAGGAAAGGGATAACTGCAAACTGCAAACAGTATTATCCAAAATAAGACATTCTAATGACAAATATCTCACATATGCATGCAATAAAATGAATAAAACATCTTATTTATAAATGTTACCCAAAGAATTCTGATACGACAGCAGTCAGTGGGCAGGATCCCCACCACCAAGGGCTTGAACTCAGTACCCTGCAGTCAGGAGGTCCTGAGCGATCTGGAGCAGGTTTTCATCAAGGATCTCTGTACTTTGCTCTGTACATCTTTCCCTCGATCCAGACTAGTCTCCCAGTCCCTGCCGATGACAAACATCCCCACAGCATGATGTTGCCACCACCATGTTCAATATTGGTTTCATCAGACCAGAGAATCTTGTTTCTCATGGTCTGAGACTCTTTAGGTGCCTTTTGGAAAACTTCAAGCGGTATGTTGGATTATTGGATTATTGGATTATTTGGATTATTTGGATTATTTTATATAAAACGGCAGAACAGTCTTTCTGGTCGCAGGTTCCTCATATAGAAGTAACCTTCTCTACAGTATAGGGACAAATATACCTCGTCCAAAGTCTTGGATAGTTTATTGACTCACTAATGTGGTTCGTTGTCAAACTTTACTATGTGGGAGCGAATCTACTTTTACGCATCATTGATTTGATGCGTTTTCGTAATTGTTAGTCTCGTCCATAAATGATGTCAGTACACTTAAGCTGATTTATTAGAAATTGCTTCACTAATTCAGTCATTCATTGATGGTTTGATTGTCTGATTGATTAATACACTTCGTTGACATATTAAACTACAGGGGCAGCCATGGCAGGAAGGTTGATGCTTGGCATTGTTGCGTCACAATATAAAATGCCTCTGATGACGTAATGATCAAACACCAAGCTGCCACTGGTGAAATGAGGATCATTAGCTGATTGAACTGCAAGGTGAACGGTAAGTACACCTGTCTGTCTGTTTATCAGATAAATGAGGGGATAGACAGTTTTATTGAGCACCAGTTATATCTAAGCTATTAGAAATGAATTGAACAAACTTGTTACATTTTAATGAATATATCTTGTCCCAAATAATTATTTCAACTCAGAACTGAAAGTGATGAAATTAGATGAGACATTAAAATATTTTGAAAAATTTCCCCAAATACTAAACAAAGATGTTTCTGTGGCTCTCTTTTTTAGAGAGTTTAATTGTTCTGAAAGCCACTTCCTATTCCAAGTATTGAAGACTAGAAGGAGCATTCTGATTAGAATCCTGCAGACCAGTGAATAATGAATAGGAGGCCCAACCTGAATGGGTCTGGAGGACCAAGGTCCATCGGTGTTCCGCTACTCTGTCCTTCTAACAGAGTGCTGCTGGAGAGAGAAGAGGTCAGCCAGGCCCCAGTGATGGCCTCCTCTTTCAGGCCCTCAGCGTTCCCCTCCCTGCATGTTGTACCTCGTGCTCCCCATCCTGACGAAATCAGGCCCAAGAGGCCCACAGCTGCCCACAGAGAGAGGAGAGACCTCCAGTCCCTGGTACCTGTCCAGGATGGATGTCATGAGTCTCCTGGTTGGTTTAACAGCAGCTACTCCCCGCTACCTACCAAAACCAACAGACGCAGGCGCAACAAGGCGCTCTCCTTCACTGAGGTTCTGAAGAACTACAAGCTTCTGCCTGATTCCCGGCCCAACAGCCCAGAGAGCCTGTACCAGCCTGAGACAATGATACCTAGAATCCCTGTCAGCATCAGTAGACCTGATGTGAGGCCTAGCAACCCTCGACGCCCCACTAGACGGCCTGTTAGACCAACTGGCCTGGTCCAGCCTGATGAACAGCCTTCCAGACCTGAGGGGAGGCCTAGCAACACTCTGGGCCCCACTAGACGGCCTGTTAGACCAACTGGCCTGGTCCAGCCTGATGAACAGCCTTCCAGACCTGAGGGGAGGCCTAGCAACCCTCAACGCCCCACTAGAAGGCCTGTTAGACCAACTGGCCTGGTCCAGCCTGATGAACAGCCTTCCAGACCTGAGGGGAGGCCTAGCAACCCTCGGCCCACCAATAGACGGCCTGTTAGCCCAGTTGGCCTGGTCCAACCTGATGTACAGCCATCCAGACCTGAGGGGAGGCCTAGCAACCCTCGGCCCACCAATAGACGGGCTGTTAGCCCAGTTGGCCTGGTCCAGCATGATGTACAGCCTTCCAAACCTGAGGGGAGGCCTAGCAACCCTGTGGGCCCCACTAGACGGCCTGTTAGACCAGTTGGCCTGGTCCAGCATGATATTCAGCCTTCCAGACCTGAGGGGAGGCCTAGCAACACTCTGGGCCCCACTAGACGGCCTGTTAGACCAGTCGGCCTGGTCCAGCATGATATTCAGCCTTCCAGACCTGAGGGGAGGCCTAGCAACACTCTGGGCCCCACTAGACGGCCTGTTAGCCCAGTCGGCCTGGTCCAGCATGATGTACAGCCTTCCAAACCTGAGGGGAGGCCTAGCAACCCTGTGGGCCCTACTAGACGGCCTCCTGTTAGACCAACTGGCCTGGTCCAGCATGACGTTCAGCCTTCCAGACCTGAGGGAAGGCCTAGCAACACTCGACGGACCACTAGGAGAAAAGTGAAGCCCAGTAATCCTGTGTGTCCCGTTATTCTTGAGTCCCGTCCTACCTGTCCTGTGAGCATCACTACCCGCACTGTGGACCTGGTCCAGCCTGAGTCCCGTCCTACCTGCCCTCTGACCCTGGAGGAGCCGGCCCTTTCAGAGTCATGCAGATTCAGCAACAATGTGTTTGTTCTCTCCATGCCGAAAGCTGCCCAGCCAGAGGAGGCTGCCAGAGGGAGCAGCAGCCCACCCAGGGACATCATCAGGCCCGAGGCCTTCGTCCAGACAGGACCCCTGCTGGCCAGGAGAGCCCAGAGGGATGCTCCTCCTCCAAAGAAGGTCCCCAAACCCCCGGTGGCCCCCCGGCCCAAACTGCTGCCCTCCCTGGGCCAGGGCAACGTGTCCCTTGTCAGTGCCAACGCCTGGGATGAAAAGCCCAAGAAGAAGAGAAAGAAAGGTTAGCACTTCTCTTTGTGCAATGACACATTCTGTCTATGAATATATTGTCAATATTGTATAATGTATGTTGTTTGCTGATGTACAACCAGGAAGATGATTTTAATGTTTTTAAACATTCATAAATGAATTACTAATAAATGAATGTAACCTAATGTAATGTAATTTAAAGGAGTCAGAGTCCAGAGGTCTAGCCTGGGTCTGAGGCATATCCCCCGTGACCTAGAGCTGGCCATGATGAGACCCCGTCTGGTCAAGTCAGCCGTTCCCTCCCAGCAGCCCTACCAGCCGTGGGACGACGAGGACGAGGTGGACATCTACGCCCTGAGGCGAACAGCCTACATGTGTCCCATGTACGACCAGGAGGAGAGCAGCGTCAGGGGCAACAAGAGGGTGTCAGTGGAGGACCTGGACAACATTCCTTTCAGAAGGAAGATCACCTTGTGTTATTTCATGGGGGGTCGCAGGGTCATGCTGCCAAAAGACTACTAACTCCACCCCCCTCAATATCCACAACATCCCCCCTTTGTCCCTGACAGCGACGAACAGGACACACACAGAGAGACAGAGTGGACACCAACAGGGCCATCAGAGGGACAAAGACCCTCTCAGTTGCTGTCTCCCCTCATCTCTGATACACCAGACTGGGCTGTCCTCTACCACACTCACCTCTTCTCCCCGTAGAGTACCGCTGCTCCCTGCCTCCCCTCCCCAATACTCCCCCTAGAGTACCGCTGCCCCCTGCCTCCCCTCCCCACTACTCCCCCTAGAGTACCACTGCACCCTGCCTCCCCTCCCCACTACTCCCCCTAGAGTACCACTGCACCCTGCCTCCCCTCCCCACTACTCCCCCTAGAGTACCACTGCACCCTGCCTCCCCTCCCCACTACTCCCCCTAGAGTACCGCTGCCCCCTGCCTCCCCTCCCCACTACTCCCCCTAGAGTACCGCTGCCCCCTGTCTCCCCTCCCCACTACTCCCCCTAGAGTACCGCTGCCCCCTGCCTCCCCTCCCCACTACTCCCCCTAGAGTACCGCTGCACCCTGCCTCCCCTCCTCACTACTCCCCCTAGAGTACCACTGCTCCCTGCCTCCCCTCCCCTCCTCACTACTCCCCCTAGAGTACCGCTGCCCCCTGCCTCCCCTCCTCACTACTCCCCCTAGAGTACCGCTGCACCCTGCCTCCCCTCCTCACTACTCCCCCTAGAGTACCGCTGCTCCCTGCCTCCCCTCCCCTCCTCACTACTCCCCCTAGAGTACCGCTGCCCCCTGCCTCCCCTCCCCACTACTCCCCCTAGAGTACCGCTGCCCCCTGTCTCCCCTCCCCACTACTCCCCCTAGAGTACCACTGCCCCCTGTCTCCCCTCCCCACTACTCCCCCTAGAGTACCACTGCCCCCTGCCTCCCCTCCTCACTACTCCCCCTAGAGTACCACTGCCCCCTGCCTCCCCTCCTCACTACTCCCCCTAGAGGACCCCTGCCCCCTGCCTCCCCTCCCCACTACTACCCCTAGAGTACCGCTGCACCCTGCCTCCCCTCCTCACTACTCCCCCTAGAGTACCGCTGCTCCCTGCCTCCCCTCCCCTCCTCACTACTCCCCCTAGAGTACCGCTGCCCCCTGCCTCCCCTCCCCACTACTCCCCCTAGAGTACCGCTGCCCCCTGTCTCCCCTCCCCACTACTCCCCCTAGAGTACCACTGCCCCCTGTCTCCCCTCCCCACTACTCCCCCTAGAGTACCACTGCCCCCTGCCTCCCCTCCTCACTACTCCCCCTAGAGTACCGCTGCACCCTGCCTCCCCTCCCCACTACTCCCCCTAGAGTACCACTGCCCCCTGCCTCCCCTCCTCACTACTCCCCCTAGAGTACCACTGCCCCCTGTCTCCCCTCCCCACTACTCCCCCTAGAGTACCACTGCCCCCTGCCTCCCCTCCTCACTACTCCCCCTAGAGTACCGCTGCCCCCTGCCTCCCCTCCCCTCCCCACTACTCCCCCTAGAGTACCGCTGCACCCTGCCTCCCCTCCCCACTACTCCCCCTAGAGTACCACTGCACCCTGCCTCCCCTCCCCACTACTCCCCCTAGAGTACCGCTGCCCCCTGCCTCCCCTCCCCACTACTCCCCCTAGAGTACCACTGCACCCTGCCTCCCCTCCCCACTACTCCCCCTAGAGTACCACTGCACCCTGCCTCCCCTCCCCACTACTCCCCCTAGAGTACCACTGCACCCTGCCTCCCCTCCCCACTACTCCCCCTAGAGTACCGCTGCTCCCTACCTCCCCTCCCCACTACTCCCCCTAGAGTACCACTGCACCCTGCCTCCCCTCCCCACTACTCCCCCTAGAGTACCGCTGCACCCTGCCTCCCCTCCCCTCCCCACTACTCCCCCTAGAGTACCGCTGCACCCTGCCTCCCCTCCCCAATACTCCCCCTAGAGTACCACTGCACCCTGTCTCCCCTCCCCTCCCCACTACTCCCCCTAGAGTACCACTGCACCCTGCCTCCCCTCCCCTCCCCACTACTCCCCCTAGAGTACCGCTGCACCCTGCCTCCCCTCCCCTCCCCACTACTCCCCCTAGAGTACCACTGCACCCTGTCTCCCCTCCCCTCCCCACTACTCCCCCTAGAGTACCACTGCACCCTGTCTCCCCTCCCCTCCCCACTACTCCCCCTAGAGTACCGCTGCCCCCTGCCTCCCCTCCCCTCCCCACTACTCCCCCTAGAGTACCGCTGCACCCTGCCTCCCCTCCCCTCCCCACTACTCCCCCTAGAGTACCGCTGCACCCTGTCTCCCCTCCCCACTACTCCCCCTAGAGTACCGCTGCACCCTGCCTCCCCTCCCCACTACTCCCCCTAGAGTACCGCTGTACCCTGTCTCCCCTCCCCTCCCCACTACTCCCCCTAGAGTACCGCTGCACCCTGCCTCCCCTCCCCTCCCCACCACTCCCCCTAGAGTACCGCTGCACCCTGTCTCCCCTCCCCACTACTCCCCCTAGAGTACCGCTGCACCCTGCCTCCCCTCCCCACTACTCCCCCTAGAGTACCGCTGCACCCTGTCTCCCCTCCCCACTACTCCCCCTAGAGTACCGCTGCACCCTGCCTCCCCTCCCCACTACTCCCCCTAGAGTACCGCTGCACCCTGCCTCCCCTCCCCACTACTCCCCCTAGAGTACCGCTGCACCCTGCCTCCCCTCCCCTCCTCACTACTCCCCCTAGAGTACCGCTGCACCCTGCCTCCCCTCCTCACTACTCCCCCTAGAGTACCGCTGCACCCTGCCTCCCCTCCCCTCCTCACTACTCCCCCTAGAGTACCGCTGCACCCTGTCTCCCCTCCTCACTACTCCCCCTAGAGTACCGCTGCACCCTGCCTCCCCTCCTCACTACTCCCCCTAGAGTACCACTGCACCCTGTCTCCCCTCCTCACTACTCCCCCTAGAGTACCGCTGCCCCCTGCCTCCCCTCCCCACTACTCCCCCTAGAGTACCGCTGCCCCCTGCCTCCCCTCCTCACTACTCCCCCTAGAGTACCGCTGCCCCCTGCCTCCCCTCCCCTCCCCACTACTCCCCCTAGAGTACCGCTGCCCCCTGCCTCCCCTCCTCACTACTCCCCCTAGAGTACCGCTGCCCCCTGTCTCCCCTCCCCTCCCCACTACTCCCCCTAGAGTACCACTGCACCCTGCCTCCCCTCCCCACTACTCCCCCTAGAGTACCGGTGCCCCCTGTCTCCCCTCCCCACTACTCCCCCTAGAGTACCGCTGCCCCCTGCCTCCCCTCCCCTCCCCACTACTCCCCCTAGAGTACCGGTGCCCCCTGTCTCCCCTCCCCACTACTCCCCCTAGAGTACCGCTGTACCCTGCCTCCCCTCCCCACTACTCCCCCTAGAGTACCGCTGCCCCCTGCCTCCCCTCCCCACTACTCCCCCTAGAGTACCGCTGCTCCCTGCCTCCCCTCCCCACTACTCCCCCTAGAGTACCACTGCCCCCTGCCTCCCCTCCCCACCACTCCCCCTAGAGTACCGCTGCACCCTGCCTCCCCTCCCCACTACTCCCCCTAGAGTACCGGTGCACCCTGTCTCCCCTCCCCACTACTCCCCCTAGAGTACCACTGCACCCTGCCTCCCCTCCCCTCCCCACTACTCCCCCTAGAGTACCGCTGCACCCTGCCTCCCCTCCCCTCCCCACTACTCCCCCTAGAGTACCGCTGCCCCCTGCCTCCCCTCCCCACTACTCCCCCTAGAGTACCGCTGCACCCTGCCTCCCCTCCCCACTACTCCCCCTAGAGTACCGCTGCACCCTGCCTCCCCTCCCCTCCCCACTACTCCCCCTAGAGTACCGCTGCTCCCTGTCTCCCCTCCCCTCCCCACTACTCCCCCTAGAGTACCGCTGCACCCTGTCTCCCCTCCCCACTACTCCCCCTAGAGTACCACTGCACCCTGCCTCCCCTCCCCACTACTCCCCCTAGAGTACCGCTGCACCCTGTCTCCCCTCCCCACTACTCCCCCTAGAGTACCGCTGCACCCTGCCTCCCCTCCCCACTACTCCCCCTAGAGTACCGCTGCACCCTGTCTCCCCTCCCCACTACTCCCCCTAGAGTACCGGTGCACCCTGCCTCCCCTCCCCACTACTCCCCCTAGAGTACCGGTGCACCCTGCCTCCCCTCCCCACTACTCCCCCTAGAGTACCGCTGCACCCTGTCTCCCCTCCCCACTACTCCCCCTAGAGTACCGGTGCACCCTGCCTCCCCTCCCCACTACTCCCCCTAGAGTACCGCTGCACCCTGCCTCCCCTCCCCACTACTCCCCCTAGAGTACCGCTGCACCCTGTCTCCCCTCCCCACTACTCCCCCTAGAGTACCGCTGCCCCCTGTCTCCCCTCCCCACTACTCCCCCTAGAGTACCGCTGCACCCTGTCTCCCCTCCCCTCCCCACTACTCCCCCTAGGGTACCGCTGCACCCTGCCTCCCCTGCCTCCCCTCCCCACTACTCCCCCTAGAGTACCGCTGCACCCTGCCTCCCCTCCCCACTACTCCCCCTAGAGTACCGCTGCACCCTGCCTCCCCTCCCCACTACTCCCCCTAGAGTACCGCTGCACCCTGCCTCCCCTCACTCCCCTCCCCACTACTCCCCCTAGAGTACCGCTGCACCCTGTCTCCCCTCCCCACTACTCCCCCTAGAGTACCGCTGCACCCTGCCTCCCCTCCCCACTACTCCCCCTAGAGTACCGCTGCACCCTGTCTCCCCTCCTCACTACTCCCCCTAGAGTACCACTGCACCCTGTCTCCCCTCCCCACTACTCCCCCTAGAGTACCGCTGTACCCTGTCTCCCCTCCCCACTACTCCCCCTAGAATACCGCTGCACCCTGTCTCCCCTCCCCACCACTCCCCCTAGAGTACCGCTGCACCCTGCCTCCCCTCCCCTCCCCACTACTCCCCCTAGAGTACCGCTGCACCCTGCCTCCCCTCCCCTCCCCACTACTCCCCCTAGAGTACCGCTGCACCCTGCCTCCCCTCCCCACTACTCCCCCTAGAGTACCACTGCCCCCTGTCTCCCCTACCCTCCCCACTACTCCCCCTAGAGTACCGCTGCTCCCTGCCTCCCCTCCCCACTACTCCCCCTAGAGTACCGCTGCCCCCTGCCTCCCCTCCCCTCCCCACTACTCCCCCTAGAGTACCGCTGCCCCCTGCCTCCCCTCCCCACCACTCCCCCTAGAGTACCGCTGCACCCTGCCTCCCCTCCCCACTACTCCCCCTAGAGTACCGCTGTACCCTGTCTCCCCTCCCCACCACTCCCCCTAGAGTACCGGTGCACCCTGTCTCCCCTCCCCACTACTCCCCCTAGAGTACCTCTGCACCCTGCCTCCCCTCCCCTCCCCACTACTCCCCCTAGAGTACCGCTGCACCCTGCCTCCCCTCCCCTCCCCACTACTCCCCCTAGAGTACCGCTGCACCCTGCCTCCCCTCCCCACTACTCCCCCTAGAGTACCGGTGCACCCTGTCTCCCCTCCCCACTACTCCCCCTAGAGTACCACTGCACCCTGTCTCCCCTCCCCACTACTCCCCCTAGAGTACCGCTGCCCCCTGCCTCCCCTCCCCACTACTCCCCCTAGAGTACCGCTGCACCCTGTCTCCCCTCCCCACTACTCCCCCTAGAGTACCGCTGCCCCCTGCCTCCCCTCCCCACTACTCCCCCTAGAGTACCGCTGCCCCCTGCCTCCCCTCCCCTCCCCACTACTCCCCCTAGAGTACCGCTGCCCCCTGCCTCCCCTCCCCTCCCCACTACTCCCCCTAGAGTACCGCTGCACCCTGTCTCCCCTCCCCTCTACTCCCCCTAGAGTACCGCTGCACCCTGCCTCCCCTCCCCACTACTCCCCCTAGAGTACCACTGCCCCCTGCCTCCCCTCCTCACTACTCCCCCTAGAGTACCGCTGCACCCTGCCTCCCCTCCCCACTACTCCTCCTAGAGTACCGCTGCCCCCTGCCTCCCCTCCCCTCCCCACTACTCCCCCTAGAGTACCGCTGCCCCCTGCCTCCCCTCCCCTCCCCACTACTCCCCCTAGAGTACCGCTGCACCCTGTCTCCCCTCCCCACTACTCCCCCTAGAGTACCGCTGCACCCTGCCTCCCCTCCCCACTACTCTCCCTAGAGTACCACTGCCCCCTGCCTCCCCTCCTCACTACTCCCCCTAGAGTACCGCTGCACCCTGCCTCCCCTCCCCACTACTCCCCCTAGAGTACCGCTGCACCCTGTCTCCCCTCCCCACTACTCCCCCTAGAGTACCACTGCACCCTGCCTCCCCTCCCCTCCCCACTACTCCCCCTAGAGTACCACTGCCCCCTGCCTCCCCTCCCCACTACTCCCCCTAGAGTACCGCTGCACCCTGTCTCCCCTCCCCACTACTCCCCCTAGAGTACCACTGCCCCCTGCCTCCCCTCCCCACTACTCCCCCTAGAGTACCGCTGCACCCTGTCTCCCCTCCCCTCCCCACTACTCCCCCTAGAGTACCACTGCCCCCTGCCTCCCCTCCCCACTACTCCCCCTAGAGTACCGCTGCACCCTGTCTCCCCTCCCCACTACTCCCCCTAGAGTACCACTGCCCCCTGCCTCCCCTCCCCACTACTCCCCCTAGAGTACCGCTGCACCCTGTCTCCCCTCCCCACTACTCCCCCTAGAGTACCGCTGCACCCTGCCTCCCCTCCCCACTACTCCCCCTAGAGTACCACTGCCCCCTGCCTCCCCTCCTCACTACTCCCCCTAGAGTACCGCTGCCCCCTGCCTCCCCTCCTCACTACTCCCCCTAGAGTACCGCTGCCCCCTGCCTCCCCTCCCCACTACTCCCCCTAGAGTACCGCTGCACCCTGTCTCCCCTCCCCACTACTCCCCCTAGAGTACCGCTGCCCCCTGCCTCCCCTCCCCACTACTCCCCCTAGAGTACCACTGCCCCCTGTCTCCCCTCCCCACTACTCCCCCTAGAGTACCGCTGCTCCCTGCCTCCCCTCCCCACTACTCCCCCTAGAGTACCGCTGCCCCCTGCCTCCCCTCCCCTCCCCACTACTCCCCCTAGAGTACCGCTGCACCCTGCCTCCCCTCCCCACTACTCCCCCTAGAGTACCGCTGCCCCCTGCCTCCCCTCCCCTCTGTATCCGTGTGATCTTGGTGGGCTGTTCGTGTGTCTTGTTGTGTTTATTTATTGCATGTATTCCCTTCCAGAACTTTCTTCCTGACTCTCAGTGTACATCGTTACACCTTTACCCTTCCCTGAAGCGTTACAGAAATAAAAACAAACCCCTGAAGAAAATACAATCTTTGAGTGTTTTGAGTGAGTTTTGATTAGAGACACTGATGAATATGTTAATTAGACGATGATACAGGGTAAATAACATGTCATAACGGACAGGATAAATTACATGGATAAAATTCAACCATCAAAACTGAGAACAGCTTTAAAATAAAGGGGAGGTTTATTCATTGTATTATTATTGATCCATTGCAGATTATCCTACATGTCAATCAAACTGTGCTGTGAGAATCATATTGCCTCCTAGACTCTCAGTCGGTGTTCCAAATGGTTCCCTATTCCCTATGGGCCCTGGTCAAAAGTAGTGCACTACATAGGGTTAAAGGGTACCATGTGGGACACAAGCCAAGCCAGACACACAGGAGACACACAGGACTCAGGACATGTCAATCACATTACATACATACACATGGGCAACAGCATCTTTTATCAACAATACTGCATCATGAGGACAGTTACCACATGATGATATGACATCATTAGAGCATCACTGTCAAAGTGAAAGGGACAGACTGATAAAAAACACCACTTAGAAAATATGACAGTAGTGTTTAATGTCCAGCAGCAATACTAGTAGTATCCCACCCTATTATTCTCAATGATGCATTTTATAATCATTTCATTCAAGTCATTTGAATTAGAAAGAACAGATTATGCCATGAAAAATATAATAATTTAATGCATGAATTTAGCTGAAAGCTATAAACCATCATAAGAGTCTTTGGAGTCAAACAGTAAAACTCAGATGAAAGACACCTTGGAGATCCTGATATCAACACATTGTAACGTTGTTCCTTCTAACAGAATGACTGTTCCACCTAGTAGTCCATCACATTGTAACGTTGTTCCTTCTAACAGAATGGCTGTTCCACCTAGTAGTCCATCACATTGTAACGTTGTTCCTTCTAACAGAATGACTGTTCCACCTAGTAGTCCATCACATTGTAACGTTGTTCCTTCTAACAGAATGGCTGTTCCACCTAATAGTCCAACACAGAAGTAGGTGGTCAGTAATGGTTCTTGTTTTGCAGTAAGCCAACTAAGTCAACTGGTTTAGTAAGTCTTAGATTGCATATATGATATGTGACTTGAAGGTTTTTCCTGAAGCAGTCCATCCATTTCCAACAGTGAAAACCCAGCCCACATTTAATAGTAGATACTTGATGTGTTTGTGGTGCGTAGACCAAAGACTGATGACTTATGAACAGAACAATGTGGAAGTTGAGTCCATTGTGTTCATCCATCCTTCAGCCAGCCAGCCAGCCTCCAGTTTATTCATCACCATCCTGCAATGTCATATTCCAACCAGCAGGGGTCACTGATTCTACTATCTGAATTGTATCACTGTTCAAAGATGCCTCTGCCTTATTCAAGGTTCTTCCTCCATTTCATGGCTTAAGGTAAACAGACAACACATGCATGAATCCAGAGTATTATTTATCAAAACCATTTATAAAACACATCATCCACAGACTGATAGTCTTCCATGGTCTTATTGTAAAGTCAAGTCCTTTGGAATAATATTGGAGATACTGGATCTTTCCACGGTCAAATAAAGCATGTTTCCTTTTGCATAGAAACACTAGAATGTTCTCTTATCAGACACTGAAGAAGAAGAAACCAAAAAGCCCTTTCATGGTTTTAGAACGGTTGTCCAAAGAAGAACAACTTTGGTGGTTGAAAGACATCAAACATGGAGTCAGTCAACAGCTCTCTGTGATTGTAAAGTCATTAAACCTGGAGTCAGTCAACAGCTCTCTGTGATTGTAAAGACATCAAACATGGAGTCAGTCAACAGCTCTCTGTGATTGTAGTCATCAAACATGGAGTCAGTCAACAGCTCTCTGTGATTGTAAAGACATCAAACATGGAGTCAGTCAACAGCTCTCTGTGATTGTAAAGACATCAAACATGGAGTCAGTCAACAGCTCTCTGTGATTGTAAAGACATCAAACATGGAGTCAGTCAACAGCTCTCTGTGATTGTAAAGACATCAAACATGGAGTCAGTCAACAGCTCTCTGTGATTGTAAAGACATCAAACATGGAGTCAGTCAACAGCTCTCTGTGATTGTAAAGTCATTAAACATGAAGTCAGTCAACAGCTCTCTGTGATTGTAAAGTCATCAGACATGGAGTCAGTCAACAGCTCTCTGTGATTGTAAAGACATCAAACATGGAGTCAGTCAACAGCTCTCTGTGATTGTAAAGTCATTAAACATGAAGTCAGTCAACAGCTCTCTGTGATTGTAAAGTCATCAGACATGGAGTCAGTCAACAGCTCTCTGTGATTGTAAAGTCATCAAACATGAAGTCAGTCAACAGCTCTCTGATTCTAAAGACATCAAACATCTGAAGTCAACAGCTCTCTGTGATTGTAAAGACATCAAACATGGAGTCAGTCAACAGCTCTCTGATTGTAAAGACATCAAACATCTGAAGTCAACAGCTCTCTGTGATTGTAAAGACATCAAATATCTGAAGTCAACAGCTCTCTGTGATTGTAAAGACATCAAATATGGAGTCAGTCAACATCTCTCTGATTGTAAAGACATCAAACATCTGAAGTCAACAGCTCTCTGTGATTGTAAAGACATCAAGCATGGAGTCAGTCAACAGCTCTCTGTGATTGTAAAGTCATCAAACATGGAGTCAGTCAACAGCTCTCTGTGATTGTAAAGTCATCAAACATGGAGTCAGTCAACAGCTCTCTGTGGTTGTAAAGTCATCAAACATGGAGTCAGTCAACAGCTCTCTGTGATTGTAAAGTCATTAAACATGAAGTCAGTCAACATCTCTCTGTGATTGTAAAGTCATCAAACATGGAGTCAGTCAACAGCTCTCTGTGATTGTAAAGTCATCAAACATCTGAAGTCAACAGCTCTCTGTGATTGTAAAGTCATCAGACATGGAGTCAGTCAACAGCTCTCTGTGATTGTAAAGTCATTAAACATGAAGTCAGTCAACAGCTCTCTGTGATTGTAAAGTCATCAGACATGGAGTCAGTCAACAGCTCTCTGTGATTGAAAGTCATCAAACATGGAGTCAGTCAACAGCTCTCTGTGATTGTAAAGTCATCAAACATCTGAAGTCAACAGCTCTCTGTGATTGTAAAGACATCAAACATGGAGTCAGTCAACATCTCTCTGTGATTGTAAAGACATCAAACATGGAGTCAGTCAACAGCTCTCTGTGATTGTAAAGACATCAAACATGGAGTCAGTCAACAGCTCTCTGTGATTGTAAAGTCATTAAACATGAAGTCAGTCAACAGCTCTCTGTGATTGTAAAGTCATCAGACATGGAGTCAGTCAACAGCTCTCTGTGATTGTAAAGACATCAAACATGGAGTCAGTCAACAGCTCTCTGTGATTGTAAAGTCATTAAACATGAAGTCAGTCAACAGCTCTCTGTGATTGTAAAGTCATCAGACATGGAGTCAGTCAACAGCTCTCTGTGATTGTAAAGTCATCAAACATGAAGTCAGTCAACAGCTCTCTGATTCTAAAGACATCAAACATCTGAAGTCAACAGCTCTCTGTGATTGTAAAGACATCAAACATGGAGTCAGTCAACAGCTCTCTGATTGTAAAGACATCAAACATCTGAAGTCAACAGCTCTCTGTGATTGTAAAGACATCAAACATCTGAAGTCAACAGCTCTCTGTGATTGTAAAGACATCAAATATGGAGTCAGTCAACATCTCTCTGATTGTAAAGACATCAAACATCTGAAGTCAACAGCTCTCTGTGATTGTAAAGACATCAAATATGGAGTCAGTCAACATCTCTCTGATTGTAAAGTCATCAAACATGAAGTCAGTCAACAGCTCTCTCTGATTGTAAAGACATCAAACATCTGAAGTCAACAGCTCTCTGTGATTGTAAAGACATCAAATATGGAGTCAGTCAACATCTCTCTGATTGTAAAGACATCAAACATCTGAAGTCAACAGCTCTCTGTGATTGTAAAGACATCAAACATGGAGTCAGTCAACAGCTCTCTGTGATTGTAAAGTCATTAAACATGAAGTCAGTCAACAGCTCTCTGTGATTGTAAAGTCATCAAACATCTGAAGTCAACAGCTCTCTGTGTTTGTAAAGTCATCAAACATGGAGTCAGTCAACAGCTCTCTGTGATTGTAAAGTCATCAAACATGGAGTCAGTCAACAGCTCTCTGTGTTTGTAAAGTCATCAAACATGGAGTCAGTCAACAGCTCTCTGTGATTGTAAAGTCATCAAACATGGAGTCAGTCAACAGCTCTCTGTGGTTGTAAAGTCATCAAACATGGAGTCAGTCAACAGCTCTCTGTGATTGTAAAGTCATCAAACATGGTGTCAGTCAACAGCTCTCTGTGATTGTAAAGTCATCAAACATGGTGTCAGTCAACAGCTTATTCCTCTCAGTCCATCAGCCAAAATGATCAATATCATAACTTAAATCATATAGTCATATTGATTGATAAAGATAACGCAAGCAGTAGCAAGCATGCTAAGATCAGGCATTCTGGAACATTCTAGAGAGATTTCCAGAGGGGGCGGGGTTTATGCTAGGTAGCTGTCTGTCTGTCATCGGAAGACCAGCGTGGAGGCCTTGAGACAGGTGAACGAGGCAGTGAGACAGGTGAGGAAGAGAGAAACAGACAGGTAGATCTGCGATGCTCCTCCACACTCCTTGGCGTTTTCCTGAAATCAATCGTTAACACAGTTACAGCCAGTTTGAAATTAAAGGAGCTATGAGAATAGTACAACACATGTTCTCTTCTGATGTCAATCCATCCACTTGAAGTGAGGTTATTGGGAAGCAGTGGACCAATACGGGGTGCTGACCTGAGGGTGATAGGCGTGGCAGGACTCGGGTCTCCTACGGACCTTCTGAGATTTCATCCTGTCACACTTTACTGAGGCGTTATGTACACAGAGGTCAAGGGCACCAACACACGTAACAAAGAGTATCTACGTTACCATACCAATACACTAAACAACAACAAGGAGTATCTATGTTACAATACCAACACACTAAACAACAACAAGGAGTATCTATGTTACAATGCCAACACACTAAACAACAACAAGGAGTATCTATGATACAATACCAACACACAAAACAACAACAACAAGGAGTATCTATGATACAATACCAACACACTAAACAACAACAAGGAGTATCTATGTTACAATGCCAACACACTAAACAACAACAACAAGGAGTACAAAACAACAACAACAAGGAGTACAAAACAACAACAACAAGGAGTATCTATGATACAATACCAACACACTAAACAACAACAAGGAGTATCTATGATACAATACCAACACACTAAACAACAACAACGAGTATCTATGTTACAATGCCAACACACTAAACAACAACAACAAGGAGTACAAAACAACAACAACAAGGAGTACAAAACAACAACAACAAGGAGTATTTATGCTACAATACCAACACGCTAAACAACAACAAGGAGTATCTATGATACAATACCAACACACTAAACAACAACAAGGAGTATCTATGATACAATACCAACACGCTAAACAACAACAAGGAGTATCTATGATACAATACCAACACACTAAACAACAACAACAACAAGGAGTATCTATGATACAATACCAACACGCTAAACAACAACAAGGAGTATCTATGATACAATACCAACACACTAAACAACAACAAGGAGTATCTATGATACAATACCAACACGCTAAACAACAACAAGGAGTATCTATGATACAATACCAACACACTAAACAACAACAAGGAGTATCTATGATACAATACCAACACACTAAACAACAACAACAAGGAGTATCTATGATACAATACCAACACACTAAACAACAACAACAAGGAGTATCTATGATACAATACCAACACACTAAACAACAAGGAGTATCTATGTTACAATGCCAACACACGTAACAACAACAAGGAGTATCTATGATACAATACCAACACACTAAACAACAAGGAGTATCTATGTTACAATGCCAACACACGTAACAACAACAAGGAGTATCTATGATACAATACCAACACACAAAACAACAACAACAACAAGGAGTATCTATGATTTTATTTTATTTATTTTACCTTTATTTAACCAGGCAAGTCAGTTAAGAACACATTCTTATTTTCAATGACGGCCTGGGAACAGTGGGTTAACTGCCTGTTCAGGGGCAGAACGACAGATTTGTACCTTGTCAGCTCGGGGGTTTGAACTCGCAACCTTCCGGTTACTAGTCCAACGCTCTAACCACTAGGCTACCCTGCCGCCCCATGATACAATACCAACACACAAAACAACAAGGAGTATCTATGTTACAATGCCAACACACGTAACAACAACAAGGAGTATCTATGATACAATACCAACACACTAAACAACAACAACAAGGAGTATCTATGATACAATACCAACACACTAAACAACAACAACAACAAGGAGTATCTATGATACAATACCAACACGCTAAACAACAACAACAAGGAGTATCTATGATACAATACCAACACACTAAACAACAAGGAGTATCTATGTTACAATGCCAACACACGTAACAACAACAAGGAGTATCTATGATACAATACCAACACACTAAACAACAACAACAAGGAGTATCTATGATACAATACCAACACACTAAACAACAACAACAACAAGGAGTATCTATGCTACAATACCAACACACAAAACAACAACAAGGAGTATCTATGATACAATACCAACACACAAACAACAACAACAACAAGGAGTATCTATGTTACAATACCAACACACTAAACAACAACAACAACAAGGAGTATCTATGTTACAATACCAACACACAAACAACAACAACAACAAGGAGTATCTATGTTACAATACCAACACACTAAACAACAACAACAACAAGGAGTATCTATGCTACAATACCAACACACAAACAACAACAACAACAAGGAGTATCTATGTTACAATACCAACACACTAAACAACAACAAGGAGTATCTATGATACAATACCAACACACAAAACAACAACATCGAGTACAAAACAACAACAACAAGGAGTACAAAACAACAACAACAACAACAAGGAGTATCTATGATACAATACCAACACACAAACAACAACAACAACAAGGAGTATCTATGTTACAATACCAACACACTAAACAACAACAAGGAGTATCTATGATACAATACCAACACACTAAACAACAACAAGGAGTATCTATGATACAATACCAACACACAAACAACAACAACAACAAGGAGTATCTATGATACAATACCAACACACAAACAACAACAACAACAAGGAGTATCTATGTTACAATACCAACACACAAAACAACAACATCGAGTACAAAACAACAACAACAAGGAGTATTTATGATACAATACCAACACACTAAACAACAACAACAAGGAGTATTTATGATACAATACCAACACACTAAACAACAACAACAAGGAGTATTTATGATACAATACCAACACGCTAAACAACAACAAGGAGTATCTATGATACAATACCAACACACAAAACAACAACAAGGAGTATCTATGATACAATACCAACACACAAAACAACAACAAGGAGTATCTATGATACAATACCAACACGCTAAACAACAACAAGGAGTATCTATTCTACAATACCAACACACAAAACAACAACATCGAGTACAAAACAACAACAACAAGGAGTATTTATGATACAATACCAACACACTAAACAACAACAACAAGGAGTATTTATGATACAATACCAACACACTAAACAACAACAACAAGGAGTATTTATGATACAATACCAACACGCTAAACAACAACAAGGAGTATCTATGTTACAATGCCAACACACTAAACAACAACAAGGAGTATTTATGATACAATACCAACACGCTAAACAACAACAAGGAGTATCTATGATACAATACCAACACACTAAACAACAACAACAACAAGGAGTATCTATGATACAATACCAACACGCTAAACAACAACAAGGAGTATCTATGTTACAATACCAACACACTAAACAACAACAAGGAGTATCTATGATACAATACCAACACACTAAACAACAACAAGGAGTATTTATGCTACAATACCAACACACAAACAACAACAACAACAAGGAGTATCTATGATACAATACCAACACACTAAACAACAACAACAAGTGTATCTTCTGCATTATAAACTGGGTGGTTCGAGCCCTGAATTCTGATTGGCTGACAGCCGTGGTGTATCAGGCCGTATATAACGTGTATGACAAAACATGTTTTGTTACTGCTTTAATTACACTGGTAACCAGTTTATAATCACGATAAGGCACCTCGTGGGTTTGTGGTATATGGCATTGCATTGTGCTAAGAACAGCCCTTAGCAGTGATATATTGGTCATATACCACACCCCCTAGGTCGTTATTGCTTAAATAGTCTATATGCCAGGGGGATAGGGTCAGTCTGTCATATCTGGCGTAATTCTATATGCAGTGTGTGTGTGTGTGTGCAGGGTCAACCACATGAGAGCAGCCCTGTCTGGGTATGAGACCCTGACACCCCTACTGACAGATTGGCTGATGATGCAGCTCACACAGCCCATTATGGTGTGTGTTGTTCATGAAGGATGTCTGAGTGTATGACTGGCTTAATGCTTTACTACAGCTGGACTCTGTCAGAGTGATAAGACTCTACTCTCATTATGATCTACATAACCAATATAGACCCTGTTCTCTCTCTCTCTCTCTCTCTCTCTCTCTCTCTCTCTCTCTCTCTCTCTCACTCTCTCACTCTCTCACTCTCTCACTCTCCTGTCCTCGCTCTCTTGTCCTCTCTCTCCCTCTCTTCTTCTCTCCCTCCATCTTCTTCTCTCCCTCTCTCTTCTTCTCTCCCTCTCTCTTCTTCCTTCCTTCCCTCCCTCCCTCCCTCCCTCCCTCCCTCCCTCCCTCCCTCCCTCCCTCCCTCCCTCCCTCCCTCCCTCCCTCCCTCCCTCCCTCCCTCCAACACCTGCTATTTCAACATCTGAATGCTCGGCTATGAGCCTGCAGGTCATCTATGAGGAGAGTTTAGGAAGATACTGCTCCCCACAGCGTAAAACAGCAATTCATAACTGGTTGAAATGAACGATGTCTGAAATAAATATAATAAGAGAAGTGATTTGTCTGATACATGACTAATGAACTGCTTATTCATAGATATCAAATCCCATTTCCACAACACCATTATAATTATATCAATCACTGTCTGTGTCAGAGAGAGTGAACCAGTAAGATAGCTCTTCATGTTAAAGGATATATTTCACTTCCTTGGGTTCCATGGTGATAGCGGGGTACTGACGGGAACAGTCACAGTCTGCCTGTACCACCAACATCAGCAGGTTACTGTCAGGGACAGCCTGGGTTACAAACATCCTGGAACACACACACACACACAGAACAGTTAAGACACAGACACAGAGATAGAGAGAGAGAGAGAGAGAGAGAGAGAGGTAGAGAGAGAGGCAGAGAGAGAGAGGGGTAGAGAGAGAGAGAGAGAGAGAGAGAGAGAGAGAGAGAGAGAGAGCGATAGAGAGAGGGGTAGAGAGAGAACAAGAGAGAGAGAGAGAGAGAGGTAGAGAGAGAGAGAGGTCCTGGGGATCTGTTCACAAACACAAACACACCCCACAGAGCCCCAGGACAACAGCACAATTAGACCCAACCAAATAATGAGAAAACAAAAAGATAATTACTTGACACATTGGAAAGAATTAACAAAAAAACAGAGCAAACTAGAATGCTATTTGGCCCTAAACAGAGAGTACACAGTGGCAGAATACCTGACCACTGTGACTGACCCAAACTTAAGGAAAGCTTTGACTATGTACAGACTTAGTGAGCATAGCCTTGCTATTGAGAAAGGCCGCCATAGGCAGACATGGCTCTCAAGAGAAGACAGGCTATGTGCACACTGCCCATAAAATGAGGTGAAAACTGAGCTAGACTTCCTAACCTCCTGTCTAACGAATGACCATATTAGAGATACATATTTCCCTCAGATTATACAGATCCACAAAGAATTCGAAAACAAATCTAATTTTGATAAACTCCCATATCTACTGTGTGAAATTCCACAGTGTGACATCACAGCAGCAAGATGTGTGACCTGTTGCCACAAGAAAAGGGCAACCAGTGAAGAACAAACACCATTGTAAATACAACCCATATTTATGCTTATTTATTTTCCCTTGTGTACTTCAACTATTTGTACATTGTTAAAACACTGTATATATATATATAATATGACATTTGTAATGTCTTTATTGTTTTGAAACTTCTGTATGTGTAATGTTTACTGTTAATTTTTATTGTTTATTTCACTTTATATATTCACTTAATATATTATCTACCTCACTTGCTTTGGCAATGTTAACACATGTTTCCCATGCCAATAAAGCCCTTGAATTGAATTGAATTGAATTGAGAGAGAGGTAGAGCGACAGAGAGAGAGAGAGGTAAAGAGAGAGAGAGGTAACAGACAGACAGACAGACAGACAGACAGACAGACAGACAGACAGACCACCAATCAGAGACCACTATGATGACACACCAAATGATGACCACCAGTCAGAGACCACTATGATGACACACCGAATGATAACCACCAATCAGAGACCACTATGATGACACACTAAATGATGACCACCAATCAGAGACCACTGTGATGACACACCAAATGATGACCACCAATCAGAGACCACTATGATGACACACCAAATGATGACCACCAATCAGAGACCACTATGACGACACACCAAATGCATTTGATGGATCCTTTTGGTCTTCTTGTAATTCCTCTTAAAGGGACAGTAATCCAAAAGTAATCAGATTACATGACTGAGTTTGTGTAATCCAGAAATGTCATTATTGATTACAATTTTGGACAGGTATCTAGTAACTGTAACACACACTATATTACAAACAAACACGATGAAACACCTAGTGTTCATTGAACAGTTTTAGTGGTATGAACGGATACACACTTCCACCATTCTATTGTCTGGTCGGGACTTTAATCTATGGATTAATCTAAGATCCTAAATGAATGTGTAATCTCTGGATAAACATAGAGTTTGTGTACGATAGTATATACAGTGTATATTCATTTTGATTCACACACATCTCACTACAATGTCATTCCATGATGTGAAGAGTGTTTTTTTTTGTTTTTTTTACAACTTGACTAGGAATCCCCCTTCCCCTTTCATTAGACACTCATTATTTTTGTTATATCCCATTTCCACCAGATGGGGGCGCTGGAACACCTCAAACCGCTGTTCCCCATTTAGATGAAATTGAGATGACCTTTGCTAAACCCCTCAACAGAAACATCTCTCTCTCTCTCTCTCTCTCTCTCTCTCTCTCTCTCTCTCTCTCTCTCTACCCCTCTCTCTCTCTCTCTCTCTCTCTCTCTCTCTACCCCTCTCTCTCTACCCCTCTCTCTCTCTACCCCTCTCCCTCCCTCCCTCCCTCATCTTCAGACTAGTGGCTGCCTGTCAGAAGAGACAGGAGTCATGGGTATGGATGGGATGACAGATACATGGAGGTGGAGAGATAAAGAGCTGATACGCAGAGACAGAAGATAATCTCAGAAAAAAAATAATCAGGAAGTGATTTACTCTAAGAGAGATTTCAGAGGACTGAGACTGTGTGACTCAAGCTGTGGGATTTATATAAAGAAGCTATAGCTGTAGCTTCTGGAATTTGTATGATTGTCTTGCTTATATAAAATATATTTTCATGCTTTTGTCATTTATATAAATGATGTTGTTAACTTTTTTTAAAATGACAGAAAAAGTGTGTGTGTGTGTGCATGGCCGTGTGTGTGTTCTTACTTCTGACAGCGTCCACACTTAATGAGGCTGTTGGTCTCCTTGATGGAGGGCTCGTAGACAAAGCTGGGGTACTCAGTGTCACACGGCTGCAGGATGTCTCCCTTCTTCTTCTGGGCCGACGCTGAGGACAGTGACAACCAATCACCATCACTCACACTAACGTGAGTGATGGAGAGCCAATCACACACCTCCTTATGGGATAGGACATTGTATGACGGACATCATTATGTAAAAAAATGTAACCTTTATTTAACTAGACAAGTCAGTTAAGAACAAATTATTATTTACAACGACGGCCCACCCCGGGCCAAACCGGGCCAAACCTGGACGACGCTGGGCCAATTGTGCATGAGAATCACGGCCGGATGTGATACAGCCTGGATTCGAACCAGAGACTACAGTGACACTTCTTGCACTAAGATGCAGTGTCTTAGACCACTGAGCCACTCGGGAGCCCCACATGAGTCGCAAGCAACCCTTAACCCCTTCTCCGAACTCCATCCAGCCCATACACCTTGTTGGTTCGTTCACAATGGCAAACACTGAAGGACTAGGAGCTAAGGGAAAGGACTAGGAGCTAAGGGAAAGGACTAGGAGCTAAGGGAAAGGACTAGGAGCTAAGGAAAAGGACTAGGAGCTAAGGGAAAGGACTAGGAGCCAAGGGAAGGGACTAGGAGCTAAGGGAAAGGACTAGGAGCTAAGGGAAAGGACTAGGAGCTAAGGGAATGGACTAGGAGAAATGGGAAAGGACTAGGAGCTAAGGGAAAGGACTAGGAGCTAAGAGAAAGGACTAGGAGCTAAGGGAAAGGACTAGGAGCTAAGGGAAAGGACTAGGAGCTAAGAGAAAGGACTGGGCCGTGTTTTGGACCAGACCACAGTGTATTTCCATGCAGAGATACCAGGCAGTTGTCACTGCATGGGACTGGAACAGAGTTTATAACAGATAGATTGTTCTAATAAGTGATGATAGAGTCTGTGTATATTACAGCTGTCATAACAGCATACCAACTCATGGAGGTGGACATCTTAATGACTGTGGACAAGGATACACTTTCAAGATGTCAGACTCTTGAATTATTTACTAGCTGTCATTACTGTGAATTTATCTGACCCTGATCAACTTTAAATAGATTATATAGATGAGATAGATACAGTACATCCTCTGATCGTCTGTTGCCACACACACACACACACGCGCGCGCACACACACACACACACACACACACACACACACACACACACACACACACATACACACACACACACACACACACACACACACACACACACACACACACACACACACACACACACACACACACACACACACACACCTCCACCCCGACCCACACACACACACACACCCCCCCCCACACACACCCACCCACCCACCCAATAGGTTTAATCTGTACCTTTGAAGCCAGGCTTGGCTGGGTGGGAGGAATGAGGTGGTGAGAATGATTGACAGGTGATGATGAGGATGATATTGATGATGGTGATAGAGACATGGGTAAGTGTGGTCAGGACAGGAGACAACATGAGAGACACAGATTGGGACATTGAAGCCAAACAGTGCAACACAACACACGGAAGCTGAATGAGATGAATAGGAATGAATGCTCTTTACTGGACTGTGTTACCTTCAGCAAAGCGGTCAGAGTGCCAGAGACCACAGATGTTGAACTCCAGTAAAAACCTACAGAGAGGGAAGGAGAAAGAAAGAAGATGAGTGAAAGAGAACGCGAGAGAGAGGGAGAGAAGGAGTGGATAGAGGGAGAAGGAGTGGAGAGAGGGAGAAGGAGTGATGAGATAGAGGGAGAGAAGGAGTGGAGAGAGGGATAGAGGGAGTGATGGAGAGAATGAGAGAGGGAGAGAAGGAGTGAAGGAGAGAGAGA
>NC_048585.1:597500-607500 GCF_013265735.2 Oncorhynchus mykiss
TGAGATATAGAATAGTTAAAGGTATTATCATGAGATATAGAATAGTTAAAGGTATTATCATGAGATATAGAACAGTTAAAGGTGTTATCATGAGATATAGAATAGTTAAAGGTATTATCATGAGAGAGATATAGAACAGTTAAAGGTATTATCATGAGATATAGAACAGTTAAAGGTATTATCATGACATATAGAACAGTTAAAGGTATTATCATGAGAGAGATATAGAACAGTTAAAGGTATTATCATGAGATATAGAATAGTTAAAGGTATTATCATGAGATATAGAACAGTTAAAGGTATTATCATGACATATAGAACAGTTAAAGGTATTATCATGAGAGAGATATAGAACAGTTAAAGGTATTATCATGAGATATAGAATAGTTAAAGGTGTTATCATGAGATATAGAACAGTTAAAGGTATTATCATGAGATATAGAACAGTTAAAGGTGTTATCATGAGATATAGAATAGTTAAAGGTATTATCATGAGATATAGAACAGTTAAAGGTATTATCATGAGATATAGAACAGTTAAAGGTATTATCATGAGATATAGAACAATTAAAGGTGTTATCATGACATATAGAACAGTTAAAGGTATTATCATGAGATATAGAACAGTTAAAGGTATTATCATGAGATATAGAACAGTTAAAGGTATTATCATGAGATATAGAACAGTTAAAGGTATTATCATGACATATAGAACAGTTAAAGGTATTATCATGAGAGAGATGTAGAACAGTTAAAGGTATTATCATGAGATATAGAATAGTTAAAGGTGTTATCATGAGATATAGAACAGTTAAAGGTATTATCATGAGATATAGAACAGTTAAAGGTGTTATCATGAGATATAGAACAGTTAAAGGTGTTATCATGAGATATAGAACAGTAGAAGACTATTGTCTTACCTTTTGAACATGCCCATCTTGATAAGGCGTGCCATCACTGAGCCGTCAACTTCTCCAAAGAACCTCCCCACCTAGAGACAGACCGATCACATTATATAATACACTACCATATTATATAATACACTACCACATTATATAATACACTATCACATTATATAATACACTACCACATTATATAAGACACTACCACATTATATAATACACTATCACATTATATAATACACTATCACATTATATAATACACTACCACATTATATAATACACTACCACATTATACACTAACTACCACATTATATAATACACTATCACATTATATAATACACTACCACATTATATAGCACACATACACTATCACATTATATAATACACTATCACATTATATAGTACACATAAACTACCACATTATATAATACACTACCACATTATATAATACACTACCACATTTACTATAATCCTCATCTGTGGTTTATAAACAGTGGTTTATATCCTCCCTCCCTCCCTCCCTCCCTCCCTCCCTCCCTCCCTCCCTCCCTCCCTCCCTCCCTCCAGTCATAGGAAGTTGTCCTTTCACCTCATTTGGCAAAGTGGAAAACGACAAACATCTTTCCCCCATTCCCCTCTTCCTTCTCCTCTCCCTCTCTCTCTACCTCTCCCTCTCTCTCTACCTCTCCCTCTCTCTCTCCACCTCTCCCTCTCTCTCTACCTCTCCCTCTCTCTCCACCTCTCCCTCTCTCTCTACCTCTCCCTCTCTCTCTACCTCTCCTTCTCCTCTACCTCTCCCTCTCTCTCTACCTCTCCCTCTCTCTCTCCACCTCTCCCTCTCTCTCTACCTCTCCCTCTCTCTCCACCTCTCCCTCTCTCTCTACCTCTCCCTCTCTATCTACCTCTCCTTCTCCTCTACCTCTCCCTCTCTCTCTACCTCTCCCTCCCTCTCTCTACCTCTCCCTCTCTCTCTACCTCTACCTCTCCCTCTCTCTCTACCTCTACCTCTCCCTCTCTCTCTACCTCTCCCTCTCTCTCTACCTCTCCCTCTCTCTCTACCTCTCCTTCTCCTCTACCTCTCCCTCTCTCTACCTCTCCCTCCCTCTCTCTACCTCTCCCTCTCTCTCTACCTCTCCCTCTCTCTCCACCTCTCCCTCTCTCTCTACCTCTCCCTCTCTCTCTACCTCTCCTTCTCCTCTACCTCTCCCTCTCTCTCTACCTCTCTCTCCCTCTCTCTCTACCTCTCCCTCTCTCTCTACCTCTCCCTCTCTCTCTACCTCTCCTTCTCCTCTACCTCTCCCTCTCTCTACCTCTCCCTCCCTCTCTCTACCTCTCCCTCTCTCTCTCCACTTCTCCTCCAGTGAAGTTCCCATCTAGTCCACCGTACAAGTTCAATTATTCATTTTAATCCAGCCAGGCTGTTTTGTACTGTTTTGCTTGGTTGAGTGGTTGATTTCTCACTGGCTTGTCACCTGTCACCTGTACTGTATTGCAGTGCTCAGGGTAGAGGTAGAGGTTAGGTGTATAGAGGACAGCTCATCAGCTGGGTAGAGGTAGAGGTAGAGGTAGAGGTAGAGGTAGAGGTTAGGTGTATAGAGGACAGCTCATTAGCTGGGTAGAGGTAGAGGTAGAGATTAGGTGTATAGAGGACAGCTCATCAGCTGGGTAGAGGTAGAGGTAGAGATTAGGTGTATAGAGGACAGCTCATCAGCTGGGTAGAGGTAGAGGTAGAGGTTAGGTGTATGGAGGACAGCTCATCAGCTGGGTAGAGGTAGAGGTAGAGGTCAGGTGTATAGAGGACAGCTCATCAGCTGGTAGAGGTAGAGGTAGAGGAATAGGTAGAGGTAGAGGTTAGGTGTATGGAGGACAGCTCATCAGCTGGGTAGAGGTAGAGGTAGAGGTTAGGTGTATAGAGGACAGCTCATCAGCTGGGTAGAGGTAGAGGTAGAGGTTAGGTGTATGGAGGACAGCTCATCAGCTGGGTAGAGGTAGAGGTAGAGGTCAGGTGTATAGAGGACAGCTCATCAGCTGGGTAGAGGTAGAGGTAGAGGAATAGGTAGAGGTAGAGGTTAGGTGTATGGAGGACAGCTCATCAGCTGGGTAGAGGTAGAGGTAGAGGTTAGGTGTATAGAGGACAGCTCATCAGCTGGGTAGAGGTAGAGGTAGAGGTTAGGTGTATGGAGGACAGCTCATCAGCTGGGTAGAGGTAGAGGTAGAGGAATAGGTAGAGGTAGAGGTTAGGTGTATGGAGGACAGCTCATCAGCTGGGTAGAGGTAGAGGTAGAGGAATAGGTAGAGGTAGAGGTTAGGTGTATAGAGGACAGCTCATCAGCTGGGTAGAGGTAGAGGTAGAGGTTAGGTGTATAGAGGACAGCTCATCAGCTGGGTAGAGGTAGAGGTAGAGGTTAGGTGTATGGAGGACAGCTCATCAGCTGGGTAGAGGTAGAGGTAGAGGAATAGGTAGAGGTAGAGGTTAGGTGTATGGAGGACAGCTCATCAGCTGGGTAGAGGTAGAGGTAGAGGAATAGGTAGAGGTAGAGGTTAGGTGTATAGAGGACAGCTCATCAGCTGGGTAGAGGTAGAGGTAGAGGTTAGGTGTATAGAGGGCAGCTCATCAGCTGGGTAGAGGTATAGGTAGAGGTAGAGGTTAGGTGTATGGAGGACAGCTCATCAGCTGGGTAGAGGTAGAGGTAGAGGTAGAGGTTAGGTGTATGGAGGACAGCTCATCAGCTGGGTAGAGGTAGAGGTAGAGGTAGAGGAATAGGTAGAGGTTAGGTGTATAGAGGACAGCTCATCAGCTGGGTAGAGGTAGAGGTAGAGGTTAGGTGTATAGAGGACAGCTAGTGTTTGAGTGACCGTAGCCGTCTCTCCTCTACTAGCCTGCGGTGGACTCTGTTCCACTATTCTACTACCTCTGAGGATTTGTGTTGGGTTCTAGGGCTTTCAGTTTACTAGGACATTTTATTTGAAGGACTCACAAAGTCGTAAAGGAGCAGTCTATACTCATTGAGACCTCTTTGCTAAGTAATATCTCTGGCAGTTTATCATGGGATGTAATGTCCAGTGTGACTGATTGGGTTTGATCTGGGTCATCTGGGTATCACAAGACTGTGTTAGCCCACTGAACTAAAAACTGTGTTAGCCCACTGAGCTAAAGACTGTGTTAGCCCACTGAACTAAAGACTGTGTTAGCCCACTGAGCTAAAGACTGTGTTAGCCCACTGAACTAAAGACTGTGTTAGCCCACTGAACTAAAAACTGTGTTAGCCCACTGAGCTAAAGACTGTGTTAGCCCACTGAACTAAAGACTGTGTTAGCCCACTGAACTAAAAACTGTGTTAGCCCACTGAGCTAAAGACTGTGTTAGCCCACTGAACTAAAAACTGTGTTAGCCCACTGAGCTAAAGACTGTGTTAGCCCACTGAGCTAAAGACTGTGTAAGCCACTGAGCTAAAGACTGTGTTAGCCCACTGAGCTAAAGACTGTGTAAGCCACTAAGCTAAAGACTGTGTTAGCCCACTGAGCTAAAGACTGTGTAAGCTACTAAGCTAAAGACTGTGTTAGCCCACTCATACGTTCATTCATCATTTTATGTCATTTTACACTACAGTTTGTGTCTCTGTCTGTGTCTGTCTGTCTGTGTGTGTGTGTGTGTGTGTGCGTGCGTGCGTGCGTGTGTGCCTGCGCGTGCTTCAATTTAGGTGTGTGGGGATAGACTCTGTTTCCTGTGACCTATTTTAGTCTGTGTCTGTTTCTCTGTGTCTGTGTGTGTGTGTGTTTGTGTGTGTGTGCCTGCAGAGGTGCTTCAATTTCGGTATGTGGGGATAGACTGTTTCCTGTGACCTATTTTAGTTTTAAGGAAGTACTGCTCAAACACACGTTGAAATAGGCTCATATTTGTCCTGTTTTCCACATGTCCAGTGTGAGGTTAAATGGAAATGTGTTTTCTGCACAATCCCACTCTACCTGAGACACCCTCAGAGAGGGGGGTCACGGCCAGCCACTATTGATGGCCGTGGAACAATTAGGGTTAAGTGCCTTGCAGATCGACAGGCTCAGGAACCTTTCGGTTACTGGCCCAACACTCTAGCAACTGGGCTACCTGCCGCCCCCACACTGATAAAATATGAACTGAGACAGTTGGCTACAATTACAACCCCCCTCCTCCCTGTTCCACAGGCATAGACACAATACAACTAGGAGACTGAAAGAGTTTTAGTTTTAAGACACAGACAGAAAAGTGACAACACAATAACTAGCTGTTTCCCAGGGGCTGTGATTAGGACGCCTCGTTGCTCCTCAGCTGAGAATAACTCATGTTGTGTTTGGTGGGTTTGTGTTTGGTGTGTGTGTGTGTGTGTGTGTGTGTGTGTGTGTGTGTTTGGACCGAGGGGCAGCCAGCCGCCAGGCTGCAGTGGCTCCACCAGTGATCTTCCAACATTCCCTCCATCTTGTGCCAATATCAGTTCATTTTAAGTCTTGGTTCCGATGTTTTAGATTATTTTTTCTAAGAGATTGTCAGTTGGATCGGCTCTCTCCGCAAGGGTTAGGGTTAGCTGACCTTTCATATGAAGAACCTTTTCTGACTCAAATAGGATCCACTCTAGATTGCGCTGATGTCCTAAAGATTTCAAATTGACATTTTGTGATGCTGTATAAAACTTTTAAGGTGCATGTATTTTAACATATCTTGCATTGGTTAATCCAAAATGGCTTTTTAAAGCTGTCATGGATGAGCACATCTTCAACATGGGCCCAGTGTTCCTGTCTGGTGCATTTAACTACACTATATGTAGCAAGTAAAAGCTTTGGGTAGCGAGTTGATACAAGGTTAAAAACCCCCTCTCAGACTTAGGGAGATGTCAAATGTTTTGAGTTTTCAACATTGGTCAGGAATATCAGGAGATCATCTGTAAATAAGTTAGGTTTATGTTCATGTTTACCAATACTGATGCCTGTATACGTTTGGGTCTTGTCTAATTCTTTCTGCAAGCGGATCAATTTCCAGTGAAAAACAGGAGGGGGGAGAGGGGACATCCCTGTCTTGTGCCCCTTTCTAAAGCAATTTCATCAGATCATGTATTATTTGTGTATATCTTTTCTTTAGGGGGATATACAATGTAGAATATTTATTATAAAATGTATTTTTTCAGCTGTACAGTTGAAAGCTTCCAAAGTTTTGAATAGAAAAGGCAATTCAAGAGGGTCGAAAGCCTTTTCCGCAACAACAGCCATTATTAATGAATCTATATCTTGTATTTTTTTTTTTGCATATTGTATTAAACTGAAACACGTTCTTGTATTTGTTTGTAAGTGTCTAGTTTTAATAAACCGTGTTTGATTGATATGCATATCGTGCAGTAAGACTTGCAACACGCTATTGCTTATAAACTTTCTTATTAATTTACTGTCACAAGTTATTAAACTTACAGTTTACTATAATCAGTAGGGGACTCTCCAGATTTCCCTGGTTTTAATATCACTGAAATAACTTTGATACATGGTTTGACGCATGGAACTAGGAAGCGCTGAATTGAGTGTTGTCATTTGTGTAAATGGACCAGTTCCATCTGTAAATCGTTCCCGAAGGGGGCAGGAAGCAGGACTGGGGATCAAGCATGTTTTCTCATCTCTGTTTCGTGTTGACAGGATCAGCTGGCTTTACCCACCAAGCTTTCCTGCACCACCCACACACACACACCCCTACGCCCACACACACACCCCTACACACACACACACACACCCCTACACACACACACACACACACACACACACACACACACACACACACACACACACACACACACACACACACACACACACACACACACACACACACACACACACACACACACACACACACAGAGATTACAACACGAGCATGTGGTAAGCAATATATTACATGGACTGAAGGAGACAATATCCAACCTATCTGGTCTACAGAGAGGATAGATAAGGTGTTTCCTAGTTAAACACTATTCTAACATGGACCTAGAAGCCTGGAAGCCTCTACGTCGATACACTGACAATAAAAACCAGCAAAACAATTAGTCAGGAGCCAAGCCCAGTGTAATGGGCCTCTGGTGTGTGTGTGTGTGTGTGTGTGTGTGCGTGCGTGCGTGCGTGTGTGTGTGTGTGTGTGTGTGTGGTGTGTTTTCCCTCTGTCCCAGTGGAGAGATTAGACCCTAAATTCCTACAAGGCCTTTCTTCCAGCTGTTGTTTATGGGAGACTACAGTTATACACTACAGTTATACACTACTATGGACTGGGACACTACAGTTATACACTACTATGGACTGGGACACTACAGTTATACACTACTATGGACTGGGACACTACAGTTATACACTACAGTTATACACTACTATGGACTGGGACACTACAGTTATACACTACAGTTATACACTACTATGGACTGGGACACTACAGTTATACACTACCATGGACTGGGACACTACAGTTATACACTACTATGGACTGGGACACTACAGTTATACACTACTATGGACTGGGACACTACAGTTATACACTACTATGGACTGGGACACTACAGTTATACACTACTATGGACTGGGACACTACAGTTATACACTACTATGGACTGGGACACTACAGTTATACACTACTATGGACTGGTTCCTCTGTTCTGTTCAGTGACATAGTACAGACTATACAGACACTATATATGAGCTGTACAGTCATGTTCCCTCTGCTGTGCTACCTAGCACATGACCACACACACACACACACACACACACACACACACACACACACACTGTATATCTATCTCAACATCTATCAGAGTTACTCACATGGCTTTTTTCTTTGGAGATGATTATGAAAGCATTGCTGTCGATGAGGTAGCAGGCCAGGTCCTGAGAGAGAGAGAGAGAGAGAGAGAGAGAGAGAGAGAGAGAGAGAGAGAGTGAGAGAGAGAGAGAGAGAGAGAGAGAGAAAGAGAGAGAGAGAGAGAGACAGAGAGAGAGACAGAGAGAGAGAGAGAGAGAGAGAGAGAGACAGAGAGAGAGAGAGAGAGAGACAGAGAGAGAGAGAGAGAGAGAGAAAGAGAGAGAGAGAAATAGAGAGAGGGATATGGAGAAAGAGAGAGAGAGAGAGAGAGAAAGAGAGAGAGAGAGAGAAAGGGAGAGAGAGAGGGATATGGAGAAAGAGAGAGTGAGTGTGAGAGAGAGAGAGAGAGAGAGAGAGAGGATAGTAAGGATAGATGAGAGAAGAGAAGACAGTGATGGATGCTGTTTCTTGACAAGCAGAGACCAGCCGTTCTCTTTTACTAATGGTCCATCATACAACCTGACACCCTGAGGCAGGGTCTTTATAATGGGACTGGTTGATGTACGGGACCATAAGTCATGTGACTCAGGTCATGGAGGTCGTGGCTGTGGTATAGGGGTCAACAGGGTTGGAGTGAGAGATGGCTACATACCACAGTAGGACAGGAGATATAGCCTGTGTCCACAATGGCAACCTAATCCCTATACAGTGATATGGCCACTGGTAGTACACTATAAAGGGACCAGGTTGTAATTTGGGATGCACCCACAGCCTGAAGATCCTCACCATGGCTTCACATGTCAGCGGACAGATGCCCTCTGTATTAGAGCACTGGAGAGAGGGAGTGAGAAAGAGCACATTGTTACAACACTGTAAATAGACACAATATGACATTTGAAATGCATTTGACTATTTTGGAACTTCTGTGAGGGTAATGTTCACTGTTCATTGTTATTGTTTATTATTGTTGTATTGTTACTTTTGTTTATTATCTACTACACTTGCTTTTGGCAATGTCAACATACGTTTCCCATGGCAACAAAGCCCCTTGAATTGAATTGAGAGAAAGATGGAGAGAGACGAAAAGTGAGATAAAGTGAGAGAATAAAAAATAATAATAGAGGAAATGAGGTCATCATTGTGACTGCTCTTGAACCACACTGAGCCACAGCACATAGATGTTACCATGGTAACAGACCCCCCCCCCCCCCCCCCAGACCCCTCCCTCCCCTGAGATTAATTCCTGTTGTCTGTTTATTGGGAGACACACAGAGAAACACAACAGGGATGCTGGTACATACATACTGTATGAACCTCACCAGTCCTCCCTCCTCCCAGCCCACACACACCATCTCTTCAACCACGAAGAGACAACAGACCTATCTACTGTATCTACCTACCTACCTACCGCCCCCTCACTCTGAGAGAATCCCCTCTGTTGTGACTACTTGCCTGGCCTTCTGTAAGTGGTCTCTGTCTCTCTCTCTGTCATTTATAGAGTCCTGGATGGGTTGAGTGGGCAGCGTGCTATTAGCTACACTGTAGTAGTTAATAGCCAGGGCACAGCTATTAGCTATATTATAGTAGTTAACAAGCAGGGCACAGCTATTAGCTATATTATAGTAGTTAACAAGCAGGGCACAGCTATTAGCTATATTATAGTAGTTAACAAGCAGGGCACAGCTATTAGCTATATTATAGTAGTTAACAAGCAGGGCACAGCTATTAGCTATATTATAGTAGTTAACAAGCAGGGCACAGCTATTAGCTATATTATAGTAGTTAACAAGCAGGGCACAGCTATTAGCTATATTATAGTAGTTAATAGCCAGGGCACAGCTATTAGCTATATTATAGTAGTTAATTAGCAGGGCACAGCTACTAGCTATATTATAGTAGTTAACAAGCAGGGCACAGCTATTAGCTATATTATAGTAGTTAACAAGCAGGGCACAGCTATTAGCTATATTATAGTAGTTAATAGCCAGGGCACAGCTATTAGCTATATTATAGTAGTATATAGCCAGGGCACAGCTATTAGTTATATTATAGTAGTTAACAAGCAGGGCACAGCTATTAGCTATATTATAGTAGTTAACAAGCAGGGCACAGCTACTAGCTATATTATAGTAGTTAATTAGCAGGGCACAGCTATTAGCTATATTATAGTAGTTAATAGCCAGGGCACAGCTATTAGCTATATTATAGTAGTATATAGCCAGGGCACAGCTATTAGCTATATTATAGTAGTTAACAAGCAGGGCACAGCTACTAGCTATATTATAGTAGTTAATTAGCAGGGCACAGC